>NC_134506.1:44858542-45118542 GCF_027942865.1 Odontesthes bonariensis
CTGAATGAAAACGCTCCCGTGTGCAGTCTGAGTTTCCTCTTCCTCTGAATGAAAACGCTCCCGTGTGCAGTCTGAGTTTCCTCTTCCTCTGAATGAAAACGCTCCCGTGTGCAGTCTGAGTTTCCTCTTCCTCTGAATGAAAACGCTCCCGTGTGCAGTCTTTATTTCCTCCTCCTCTGAATGAAAACGCTCCCGTGTGCAGTCCGAGTTTCCTCTTCCTCTGAATGAAAACGCTCCCGTGTGCAGTCTTTGTTTCCTCTTCCTCTGAATGAAAACGCTCCCGTGTGCAGTCTGAGTTTCCTCTTCCTCTGAATGAAAACGCTCCCATGTGCAGTCTGTTTCCTCTTCCTCTGAATGAAAACGCTCCCGTGTGCAGTCTTTGTTTCCTCTTCCTCTGAATGAAAACGCTCCCGTGTGCAGTCTTTATTTCCTCTTCCTCTGAATGAAAACGCTCCCGTGTGCAGTCTTTGTTTCCTCTTCCTCTGAATGAAAACGCTCCCGTGTGCAGTCTTTGTTTCCTCTTCCTCTGAATGAAAACGCTCCCGTGTGCAGTCTTTGTTTCCTCTTCCTCTGAATGAAAACGCTCCCGTGTGCAGTCTTTGTTTCCTCTTCCTCTGAATGAAAACGCTCCCGTGTGCAGTCTTTGTTTCCTCTTCCTCTGAATGAAAACGCTCCCGTGTGCAGTCCGAGTTTCCTCTTCCTCTGAATGAAAACGCTCCCGTGTGCAGTCTTTGTTTCCTCTTCCTCTGAATGAAAACGCTCCCGTGTGCAGTCCGAGTTTCCTCTTCCTCTGAATGAAAACGCTCCCGTGTGCAGTCCGAGTTTCCTCTTCCTCTGAATGAAAACGCTCCCGTGTGCAGTCCGAGTTTCCTCTTCCTCTTAATGAAAACGCTCCCGTGTGCAGTCTTTGTTTCCTCTTCCTCTGAATGAAAACGCTCCCGTGTGCAGTCTTTGTTTCCTCTTCCTCTGAATGAAAACGCTCCCGTGTGCAGTCTGAGTTTCCTCTTCCTCTGAATGAAAACGCTCCCGTGTGCAGTCTTTGTTTCCTCTTCCTCTGAATGAAAACGCTCCCGTGTGCAGTCTGAGTTTCCTCTTCCTCTGAATGAAAACGCTCCCGTGTGCAGTCTGAGTTTCCTCTTCCTCTGAATGAAAACGCTCCCGTGTGCAGTCTTTGTTTCCTCTTCCTCTGAATGAAAACGCTCCCGTGTGCAGTCTTTGTTTCCTCTTCCTCTGAATGAAAACGCTCCCGTGTGCAGTCTGAGTTTCCTCTTCCTCTGAATGAAAACGCTCCCGTGTGCAGTCTTTGTTTCCTCTTCCTCTGAATGAAAACGCTCCCGTGTGCAGTCTTTGTTTCCTCTTCCTCTGAATGAAAACGCTCCCGTGTGCAGTCTTTGTTTCCTCTTCCTCTGAATGAAAACGCTCCCGTGTGCAGTCTGAGTTTCCTCTTCCTCTGAATGAAAACGCTCCCGTGTGCAGTCTTTGTTTCCTCTTCCTCTGAATGAAAACGCTCCCGTGTGCAGTCTTTGTTTCCTCTTCCTCTGAATGAAAACGCTCCCGTGTGCAGTCTTTGTTTCCTCTTCCTCTGAATGAAAACGCTCCCGTGTGCAGTCTGAGTTTCCTCTTCCTCTGAATGAAAACGCTCCCGTGTGCAGTCTTTGTTTCCTCTTCCTCTGAATGAAAACGCTCCCGTGTGCAGTCTTTGTTTCCTCTTCCTCTGAATGAAAACGCTCCCGTGTGCAGTCTGAGTTTCCTCTTCCTCTGAATGAAAACGCTCCCGTGTGCAGTCTTTGTTTCCTCTTCCTCTGAATGAAAACGCTCCCGTGTGCAGTCTTTGTTTCCTCTTCCTCTGAATGAAAACGCTCCCGTGTGCAGTCTTTATTTCCTCTTCCTCTGAATGAAAACGCTCCCGTGTGCAGTCCGAGTTTCCTCTTCCTCTGAATGAAAACGCTCCTGTGTGCAGTCTTTATTTCCTCTTCCTCTGAATGAAAACGCTCCCGTGTGCAGTCTGAGTTTCCTCTTCCTCTGAATGAAAACGCTCCTGTGTGCAGTCTTTATTTCCTCTTCCTCTGAATGAAAACGCTCCCGTGTGCAGTCCGAGTTTCCTCTTCCTCTGAATGAAAACGCTCCCGTGTGCAGTCTTTGTTTCCTCTTCCTCTGAATGAAAACGCTCCCGTGTGCAGTCTGAGTTTCCTCTGAATGAAAACGCTCCCGTGTGCAGTCTGAGTTTCCTCCTCTTCCTCTGAATGAAAACGCTCCCGTGTGCAGTCCGAGTTTCCTCTTCCTCTGAATGAAAACGCTCCCGTGTGCAGTCCGAGTTTCCTCTTCCTCTGAATGAAAACGCTCCCGTGTGCAGTCTTTGTTTCCTCTTCCTCTGAATGAAAACGCTCCCGTGTGCAGTCTTTGTTTCCTCTTCCTCTGAATGAAAACGCTCCCGTGTGCAGTCTGAGTTTCCTCTTCCTCTGAATGAAAACGCTCCCGTGTGCAGTCTTTGTTTCCTCTTCCTCTGAATGAAAACGCTCCCGTGTGCAGTCTTTGTTTCCTCTTCCTCTGAATGAAAACGCTCCCGTGTGCAGTCTGAGTTTCCTCTTCCTCTGAATGAAAACGCTCCCGTGTGCAGTCTTTGTTTCCTCTTCCTCTGAATGAAAACGCTCCCGTGTGCAGTCTTTGTTTCCTCTTCCTCTGAATGAAAACGCTCCCGTGTGCAGTCTTTATTTCCTCTTCCTCTGAATGAAAACGCTCCCGTGTGCAGTCCGAGTTTCCTCTTCCTCTGAATGAAAACGCTCCTGTGTGCAGTCTTTATTTCCTCTTCCTCTGAATGAAAACGCTCCCGTGTGCAGTCTGAGTTTCCTCTTCCTCTGAATGAAAACGCTCCCGTGTGCAGTCTGAGTTTCCTCTTCCTCTGAATGAAAACGCTCCTGTGTGCAGTCTTTATTTCCTCTTCCTCTGAATGAAAACGCTCCCGTGTGCAGTCCGAGTTTCCTCTTCCTCTGAATGAAAACGCTCCCGTGTGCAGTCTTTGTTTCCTCTTCCTCTGAATGAAAACGCTCCCGTGTGCAGTCTGAGTTTCCTCCTCTTCCTCTGAATGAAAACGCTCCCGTGTGCAGTCTGAGTTTCCTCCTCTTCCTCTGAATGAAAACGCTCCCGTGTGCAGTCCGAGTTTCCTCTTCCTCTGAATGAAAACGCTCCCGTGTGCAGTCCGAGTTTCCTCTTCCTCTGAATGAAAACGCTCCCGTGTGCAGTCCGAGTTTCCTCTTCCTCTGAATGAAAACGCTCCCGTGTGCAGTCTTTGTTTCCTCTTCCTCTGAATGAAAACGCTCCCGTGTGCAGTCTGAGTTTCCTCTTCCTCTGAATGAAAACGCTCCCGTGTGCAGTCTTTGTTTCCTCTTCCTCTGAATGAAAACGCTCCCGTGTGCAGTCTTTGTTTCCTCTTCCTCTGAATGAAAACGCTCCCGTGTGCAGTCCGAGTTTCCTCTTCCTCTGAATGAAAACGCTCCCGTGTGCAGTCTGAGTTTCCTCTTCCTCTGAATGAAAACGCTCCCATGTGCAGTCTTTGTTTCCTCTTCCTCTGAATGAAAACGCTCCCGTGTGCAGTCTTTGTTTCCTCTTCCTCTGAATGAAAACGCTCCCGTGTGCAGTCTTTGTTTCCTCTTCCTCTGAATGAAAACGCTCCCGTGTGCAGTCTTTGTTTCCTCTTCCTCTGAATGAAAACGCTCCTGTGTGCAGTCTTTATTTCCTCTTCCTCTGAATGAAAACGCTCCCGTGTGCAGTCCGAGTTTCCTCTTCCTCTGAATGAAAACGCTCCCGTGTGCAGTCTTTGTTTCCTCTTCCTCTGAATGAAAACGCTCCCGTGTGCAGTCTGAGTTTCCTCTGAATGAAAACGCTCCCGTGTGCAGTCTGAGTTTCCTCTTCCTCTGAATGAAAACGCTCCCGTGTGCAGTCTTTATTTCCTCTTCCTCTGAATGAAAACGCTCCCGTGTGCAGTCTTTGTTTCCTCTTCCTCTGAATGAAAACGCTCCCGTGTGCAGTCTTTGTTTCCTCTTCCTCTGAATGAAAACGCTCCCGTGTGCAGTCTTTGTTTCCTCTTCCTCTGAATGAAAACGCTCCCGTGTGCAGTCTGAGTTTCCTCTTACTCTGAATGAAAACGCTCCCGTGTGCAGTCTGAGTTTCCTCTTCCTCTGAATGAAAACGCTCCCGTGTGCAGTCTTTGTTTCCTCTTCCTCTGAATGAAAACGCTCCCGTGTGCAGTCTTTGTTTCCTCTTCCTCTGAATGAAAACGCTCCCGTGTGCAGTCTTTGTTTCCTCTTCCTCTGAATGAAAACGCTCCCGTGTGCAGTCTTTGTTTCCTCTTCCTCTGAATGAAAACGCTCCCGTGTGCAGTCTGAGTTTCCTCTTCCTCTGAATGAAAACGCTCCCGTGTGCAGTCTTTGTTTCCTCTTCCTCTGAATGAAAACGCTCCCGTGTGCAGTCTGAGTTTCCTCTTCCTCTGAATGAAAACGCTCCCGTGTGCAGTCTGAGTTTCCTCTTCCTCTGAATGAAAACGCTCCCGTGTGCAGTCTTTATTTCCTCCTCCTCTGAATGAAAACGCTCCCGTGTGCAGTCCGAGTTTCCTCTTCCTCTGAATGAAAACGCTCCCGTGTGCAGTCTTTGTTTCCTCTTCCTCTGAATGAAAACGCTCCCGTGTGCAGTCTGAGTTTCCTCTTCCTCTGAATGAAAACGCTCCCATGTGCAGTCTTTGTTTCCTCTTCCTCTGAATGAAAACGCTCCCGTGTGCAGTCTTTGTTTCCTCTTCCTCTGAATGAAAACGCTCCCGTGTGCAGTCTTTATTTCCTCTTCCTCTGAATGAAAACGCTCCCGTGTGCAGTCTTTGTTTCCTCTTCCTCTGAATGAAAACGCTCCCGTGTGCAGTCTTTGTTTCCTCTTCCTCTGAATGAAAACGCTCCCGTGTGCAGTCTTTGTTTCCTCTTCCTCTGAATGAAAACGCTCCCGTGTGCAGTCTTTGTTTCCTCTTCCTCTGAATGAAAACGCTCCCGTGTGCAGTCTTTGTTTCCTCTTCCTCTGAATGAAAACGCTCCCGTGTGCAGTCCGAGTTTCCTCTTCCTCTGAATGAAAACGCTCCCGTGTGCAGTCTTTGTTTCCTCTTCCTCTGAATGAAAACGCTCCCGTGTGCAGTCCGAGTTTCCTCTTCCTCTGAATGAAAACGCTCCCGTGTGCAGTCCGAGTTTCCTCTTCCTCTGAATGAAAACGCTCCCGTGTGCAGTCCGAGTTTCCTCTTCCTCTTAATGAAAACGCTCCCGTGTGCAGTCTTTGTTTCCTCTTCCTCTGAATGAAAACGCTCCCGTGTGCAGTCTTTGTTTCCTCTTCCTCTGAATGAAAACGCTCCCGTGTGCAGTCTTTGTTTCCTCTTCCTCTGAATGAAAACGCTCCCATGTGCAGTCTTTGTTTCCTCTTCCTCTGAATGAAAACGCTCCCGTGTGCAGTCTTTGTTTCCTCTTCCTCTGAATGAAAACGCTCCCGTGTGCAGTCTGAGTTTCCTCTTCCTCTGAATGAAAACGCTCCCGTGTGCAGTCTTTGTTTCCTCTTCCTCTGAATGAAAACGCTCCCGTGTGCAGTCTTTGTTTCCTCTTCCTCTGAATGAAAACGCTCCCGTGAGCAGTCTGAGTCCTCTTCCTCTGAATGAAAACGCTCCCGTGTGCAGTCTTTGTTTCCTCTTCCTCTGAATGAAAACGCTCCCGTGTGCAGTCTTTGTTTCCTCTTCCTCTGAATGAAAACGCTCCCGTGTGCAGTCTTTGTTTCCTCTTCCTCTGAATGAAAACGCTCCCGTGTGCAGTCTTTGTTTCCTCTTCCTCTGAATGAAAACGCTCCCGTGTGCAGTCTTTGTTTCCTCTTCCTCTGAATGAAAACGCTCCCGTGTGCAGTCTTTGTTTCCTCTTCCTCTGAATGAAAACGCTCCCGTGTGCAGTCCGAGTTTCCTCTTCCTCTGAATGAAAACGCTCCCGTGTGCAGTCTTTGTTTCCTCTTCCTCTGAATGAAAACGCTCCCGTGTGCAGTCTTTGTTTCCTCTTCCTCTGAATGAAAACGCTCCCGTGTGCAGTCCGAGTTTCCTCTTCCTCTGAATGAAAACGCTCCCGTGTGCAGTCTTTGTTTCCTCTTCCTCTGAATGAAAACGCTCCCGTGTGCAGTCTTTGTTTCCTCTTCCTCTGAATGAAAACGCTCCCGTGTGCAGTCTGAGTTTCCTCTTCCTCTGAATGAAAACGCTCCCGTGTGCAGTCTTTGTTTCCTCTTCCTCTGAATGAAAACGCTCCCGTGTGCAGTCTTTATTTCCTCTTCCTCTGAATGAAAACGCTCCCGTGTGCAGTCCGAGTTTCCTCTTCCTCTGAATGAAAACGCTCCCGTGTGCAGTCTTTATTTCCTCTTCCTCTGAATGAAAACGCTCCCGTGTGCAGTCTTTGTTTCCTCTTCCTCTGAATGAAAACGCTCCCGTGTGCAGTCTTTGTTTCCTCTTCCTCTGAATGAAAACGCTCCCGTGTGCAGTCTTTGTTTCCTCTTCCTCTGAATGAAAACGCTCCCGTGTGCAGTCTTTGTTTCCTCTTCCTCTGAATGAAAACGCTCCCGTGTGCAGTCTTTGTTTCCTCTTCCTCTGAATGAAAACGCTCCCGTGTGCAGTCCGAGTTTCCTCTTCCTCTGAATGAAAACGCTCCCGTGTGCAGTCTTTGTTTCCTCTTCCTCTGAATGAAAACGCTCCCGTGTGCAGTCTTTGTTTCCTCTTCCTCTGAATGAAAACGCTCCCATGTGCAGTCTTTGTTTCCTCTTCCTCTGAATGAAAACGCTCCCGTGTGCAGTCTTTGTTTCCTCTTCCTCTGAATGAAAACGCTCCCGTGTGCAGTCTGAGTTTCCTCTTCCTCTGAATGAAAACGCTCCCGTGTGCAGTCTTTGTTTCCTCTTCCTCTGAATGAAAACGCTCCCGTGTGCAGTCTTTGTTTCCTCTTCCTCTGAATGAAAACGCTCCCGTGAGCAGTCTGAGTCCTCTTCCTCTGAATGAAAACGCTCCCGTGTGCAGTCTTTGTTTCCTCTTCCTCTGAATGAAAACGCTCCCGTGTGCAGTCTTTGTTTCCTCTTCCTCTGAATGAAAACGCTCCCGTGTGCAGTCTTTGTTTCCTCTTCCTCTGAATGAAAACGCTCCCGTGTGCAGTCTTTGTTTCCTCTTCCTCTGAATGAAAACGCTCCCGTGTGCAGTCTTTGTTTCCTCTTCCTCTGAATGAAAACGCTCCCGTGTGCAGTCTTTGTTTCCTCTTCCTCTGAATGAAAACGCTCCCGTGTGCAGTCCGAGTTTCCTCTTCCTCTGAATGAAAACGCTCCCGTGTGCAGTCTTTGTTTCCTCTTCCTCTGAATGAAAACGCTCCCGTGTGCAGTCTTTGTTTCCTCTTCCTCTGAATGAAAACGCTCCCGTGTGCAGTCCGAGTTTCCTCTTCCTCTGAATGAAAACGCTCCCGTGTGCAGTCTTTGTTTCCTCTTCCTCTGAATGAAAACGCTCCCGTGTGCAGTCTTTGTTTCCTCTTCCTCTGAATGAAAACGCTCCCGTGTGCAGTCTGAGTTTCCTCTTCCTCTGAATGAAAACGCTCCCGTGTGCAGTCTTTGTTTCCTCTTCCTCTGAATGAAAACGCTCCCGTGTGCAGTCTTTATTTCCTCTTCCTCTGAATGAAAACGCTCCCGTGTGCAGTCCGAGTTTCCTCTTCCTCTGAATGAAAACGCTCCCGTGTGCAGTCTTTATTTCCTCTTCCTCTGAATGAAAACGCTCCCGTGTGCAGTCTTTGTTTCCTCTTCCTCTGAATGAAAACGCTCCCGTGTGCAGTCTTTGTTTCCTCTTCCTCTGAATGAAAACGCTCCCGTGTGCAGTCTTTGTTTCCTCTTCCTCTGAATGAAAACGCTCCCGTGTGCAGTCTTTGTTTCCTCTTCCTCTGAATGAAAACGCTCCCGTGTGCAGTCTTTGTTTCCTCTTCCTCTGAATGAAAACGCTCCCGTGTGCAGTCCGAGTTTCCTCTTCCTCTGAATGAAAACGCTCCCGTGTGCAGTCTTTGTTTCCTCTTCCTCTGAATGAAAACGCTCCCGTGTGCAGTCCGAGTTTCCTCTTCCTCTGAATGAAAACGCTCCCATGTGCAGTCTTTGTTTCCTCTTCCTCTGAATGAAAACGCTCCCGTGTGCAGTCTTTGTTTCCTCTTCTTCTGAATGAAAACGCTCCCGTGTGCAGTCTTTGTTTCCTCTTCCTCTGAATGAAAACGCTCCCGTGTGCAGTCTTTGTTTCCTCTTCCTCTGAATGAAAACGCTCCCGTGTGCAGTCCGAGTTTCCTCTTCCTCTGAATGAAAACGCTCCCGTGTGCAGTCTGAGTTTCCTCTTCCTCTGAATGAAAACGCTCCCGTGTGCAGTCTTTGTTTCCTCTTCCTCTGAATGAAAACGCTCCCGTGTGCAGTCTTTGTTTCCTCTTCCTCTGAATGAAAACGCTCCCGTGTGCAGTCTGAGTTTCCTCTTCCTCTGAATGAAAACGCTCCCGTGTGCAGTCTTTGTTTCCTCTTCCTCTGAATGAAAACGCTCCCGTGTGCAGTCTTTGTTTCCTCTTCCTCTGAATGAAAACGCTCCCGTGTGCAGTCTTTGTTTCCTCTTCCTCTGAATGAAAACGCTCCCGTGTGCAGTCTGAGTTTCCTCTTCCTCTGAATGAAAACGCTCCCGTTTGCAGTCTGAGTTTCCTCTTCCTCTGAATGAAAACGCTCCCGTGTGCAGTCTTTGTTTCCTCTTCCTCTGAATGAAAACGCTCCCGTGTGCAGTCTTTGTTTCCTCTTCCTCTGAATGAAAACGCTCCCGTGTGCAGTCTTTGTTTCCTCTTCCTCTGAATGAAAACGCTCCCATGTGCAGTCTTTGTTTCCTCTTCCTCTGAATGAAAACGCTCCCGTGTGCAGTCTGAGTTTCCTCTTCCTCTGAATGAAAACGCTCCCGTGTGCAGTCTTTGTTTCCTCTTCCTCTGAATGAAAACGCTCCCGTGTGCAGTCTTTGTTTCCTCTTCCTCTGAATGAAAACGCTCCCGTGTGCAGTCTGAGTTTCCTCTTCCTCTGAATGAAAACGCTCCCGTGTGCAGTCTTTGTTTCCTCTTCCTCTGAATGAAAACGCTCCCGTGTGCAGTCTGAGTTTCCTCTTCCTCTGAATGAAAACGCTCCCGTGTGCAGTCTGAGTTTCCTCTTCCTCTGAATGAAAACGCTCCCGTGTGCAGTCTTTGTTTCCTCTTCCTCTGAATGAAAACGCTCCCGTGTGCAGTCTTTGTTTCCTCTTCCTCTGAATGAAAACGCTCCCGTGTGCAGTCTTTGTTTCCTCTTCCTCTGAATGGAAACTCTCCCGTGTGCAGTCCGAGTTTCCTCTTCCTCTGAATGAAAACGCTCCCGTGTGCAGTCCGAGTTTCCTCTTCCTCTGAATGAAAACGCTCCCGTGTGCAGTCTTTGTTTCCTCTTCCTCTGAATGAAAACGCTCCCGTGTGCAGTCTGAGTTTCCTCTTCCTCTGAATGAAAACGCTCCCGTGTGCAGTCTGAGTTTCCTCTTCCTCTGAATGAAAACGCTCCCGTGTGCAGTCTGAGTTTCCTCTTCCTCTGAATGAAAACGCTCCCGTGTGCAGTCTTTATTTCCTCTTCCTCTGAATGAAAACGCTCCCGTGTGCAGTCCGAGTTTCCTCTTCCTCTGAATGAAAACGCTCCCGTGTGCAGTCCGAGTTTCCTCTTCCTCTGAATGAAAACGCTCCCGTGTGCAGTCTTTGTTTCCTCTTCCTCTGAATGAAAACGCTCCCGTGTGCAGTCTAAGTTTCCTCTTCCTCTGAATGAAAACGCTCCCGTGTGCAGTCTTTGTTTCCTCTTCCTCTGAATGAAAACGCTCCCGTGTGCAGTCTTTGTTTCCTCTTCCTCTGAATGAAACGCTCCCGTGTGCAGTCTTTGTTTCCTCTTCCTCTGAATGAAAACGCTCCCGTGTGCAGTCTGAGTTTCCTCTTCCTCTGAATGAAAACGCTCCCGTGTGCAGTCTGAGTTTCCTCTTCCTCTGAATGAAAACGCTCCCGTGTGCAGTCTTTATTTCCTCTTCCTCTGAATGAAAACGCTCCCGTGTGCAGTCTGAGTTTCCTCTTCCTCTGAATGAAAACGCTTCCGTGTGCAGTCTTTGTTTCCTCTTCCTCTGAATGAAAACGCTCCCGTGTGCAGTCTTTGTTTCCTCTTCCTCTGAATGAAAACGCTCCCGTGTGCAGTCTTTGTTTCCTCTTCCTCTGAATGAAAACGCTCCCGTGTGCAGTCTTTGTTTCCTCTTCCTCTGAATGAAAACGCTCCCGTGTGCAGTCTGAGTTTCCTCTTCCTCTGAATGAAAACGCTCCCGTGTGCAGTCTTTGTTTCCTCTTCCTCTGAATGAAAACGCTCCCGTGTGCAGTCTGAGTTTCCTCTTCCTCTGAATGAAAACGCTCCCGTGTGCAGTCCGAGTTTCCTCTTCCTCTGAATGAAAACGCTCCCGTGTGCAGTCTTTGTTTCCTCTTCCTCTGAATGAAAACGCTCCCGTGTGCAGTCTTTGTTTCCTCTTCCTCTGAATGAAAACGCTCCCGTGTGCAGTCTGAGTTTCCTCTTCCTCTGAATGAAAACGCTCCCGTGTGCAGTCTGAGTTTCCTCTTCCTCTGAATGAAAACGCTCCCGTGTGCAGTCTTTATTTCCTCTTCCTCTGAATGAAAACGCTCCCGTGTGCAGTCTGAGTTTCCTCTTCCTCTGAATGAAAACGCTCCCGTGTGCAGTCTTTGTTTCCTCTTCCTCTGAATGAAAACGCTCCCGTGTGCAGTCTTTGTTTCCTCTTCCTCTTAATGAAAACGCTCCCGTGTGCAGTCCGAGTTTCCTCTTCCTCTGAATGAAAACGCTCCCATGTGCAGTCTTTATTTCCTCTTCCTCTGAATGAAAACGCTCCCGTGTGCAGTCCGAGTTTCCTCTTCCTCTGAATGAAAACGCTCCCGTGTGCAGTCCGAGTTTCCTCTTCCTCTGAATGAAAACGCTCCCGTGTGCAGTCCGAGTTTCCTCTTCCTCTGAATGAAAACGCTCCCGTGTGCAGTCTTTGTTTCCTCTTCCTCTGAATGAAAACGCTCCCGTGTGCAGTCTGAGTTTCCTCTTCCTCTGAATGAAAACGCTCCCGTGTGCAGGAACGTCCTGAGGAGGCTGCTGCAGCAGCCGCAGCACAGCAGGGAGGACATCCTCTCTCTGGAGGAGATCCTGGCTGAAGGAGTGGAGGAGCAGGAGGCAGAAAGTCCAGCTCGCCCTCCAGCTCCGGGTCCGCCCAGCATCCTCCCCAGGCTGTGCAGGGCCAGGATGAAAGCCCTGCAGCAGGCGGCGTCCTACAGCGCTGAGCACGGCTACTTGGACGTCACCATGGAGCTGGGAGCCATGGGTGAGCACATCTTCACATAAATATGCAGATCAGGAGGGTCTGAATGTGTTCGGATCATTTTATTTAGTTGTTTACGGGCCTCCTCAGTCCCAGAGTGTGTTTTATTTTACTGCACCTGCTCAGGGCTGCACAGCCGGGCCTTCCTGTGCAAAGCCTGCATGTTCTCCTGGTGCATGTGTGGGTTCTGCATGTTCTCCTGGTGCATGTGTGGGTTCTGCATGTTCTCCTGGTGCATGTGTGGGTTCTGCTTTGTTCTCCTGGTGCATGTGTGGGTTCTGCCTTGTTCTCCTGGTGCATGTGTGGGTTCTGCATGTTCTCCTGGTGCATGTGTGGGTTCTGCCTTGTTCTCCTGGTGCATGTGTGGGTTCTGCCTTGTTCTCCTGGTGCATGTGTGGGTTCTGCCTTGTTCTCCTGGTGCATGTGTGGGTTCTGCTTTGTTCTCCTGGTGCATGTGTGGGTTCTGCATGTTCTCCTGGTGCATGTGTGGGTTCTGCATGTTCTCCTGGTGCATGTGTGGGTTCTGCATGTTCTCCTGGTGCATGTGTGGGTTCTGCCTTGTTCTCCTGGTGCATGTGTGGGTTCTGCATGTTCTCCTGGTGCATGTGTGGGTTCTGCATGTTCTCCTGGTGCATGTGTGGGTTCTGCTTTGTTCTCCTGGTGCATGTGTGGGTTCTGCCTTGTTCTCCTGGTGCATGTGTGGGTTCTGCCTTGTTCTCCTGGTGCATGTGTGGGTTCTGCATGTTCTCCTGGTGCATGTGTGGGTTCTGCCTTGTTCTCCTGGTGCATGTGTGGGTTCTGCCTTGTTCTCCTGGTGCATGTGTGGGTTCTGCATGTTCTCCTGGTGCATGTGTGGGTTCTGCATGTTCTCCTGGTGCATGTGTGGGTTCTGCTTTGTTCTCCTGGTGCATGTGTGGGTTCTGCCTTGTTCTCCTGGTGCATGTGTGGGTTCTGCATGTTCTCCTGGTGCATGTGTGGGTTCTGCCTTGTTCTCCTGGTGCATGTGTGGGTTCTGCCTTGTTCTCCTGGTGCATGTGTGGGTTCTGCCTTTTTCTCCTGGTGCATGTGTGGGTTCTGCATGTTCTCCTGGTGCATGTGTGGGTTCTGCCTTGTTCTCCTGGTGCATGTGTGGGTTCTGCATGTTCTCCTGGTGCATGTGTGGGTTCTGCTTTGTTCTCCTGGTGCATGTGTGGGTTCTGCATGTTCTCCTGTTGCATGTGTGGGTTCTGCTTTGTTCTCCTGGTGCATGTGTGGGTTCTGCCTTGTTCTCCTGGTGCATGTGTGGGTTCTGCATGTTCTCCTGGTGCATGTGTGGGTTCTGCATGTTCTCCTGGTGCATGTGTGGGTTCTGCTTTGTTCTCCTGGTGCATGTGTGGGTTCTGCCTTGTTCTCCTGGTGCATGTGTGGGTTCTGCCTTGTTCTCCTGGTGCATGTGTGGGTTCTGCCTTGTTCTCCTGGTGCATGTGTGGGTTCTGCCATGTTCTCCTGGTGCATGTGTGGGTTCTTCCTTGTTCTCCTGGTGCATGTGTGGGTTCTGCATGTTCTCCTGGTGCATGTGTGGGTTCTGCTTTGTTCTCCTGGTGCATGTGTGGGTTCTGCATGTTCTCCTGGTGCATGTGTGGGTTCTGCCTTGTTCTCCTGGTGCATGTGTGGGTTCTGCATGTTCTCCTGGTGCATGTGTGGGTTCTGCTTTGTTCTCCTGGTGCATGTGTGGGTTCTGCATGTTCTCCTGGTGCATGTGTGGGTTCTGCATGTTCTCCTGGTGCATGTGTGGGTTCTGCATGTTCTCCTGGTGCATGTGTGGGTTCTGCCATGTTCTCCTGGTGCATGTGTGGGTTCTGCATGTTCTCCTGCTGCATGTGTGGGTTCTGCATGTTCTCCTGGTGCATGTGTGGGTTCTGCCTTGTTCTCCTGGTGCATGTGTGGGTTCTGCCTTGTTCTCCTGGTGCATGTGTGGGTTCTGCCTTGTTCTCCCGGTGCATGTGTGGGTTCTGCTTTGTTCTCCCGGTGCATGTGTGGGTTCTGCATGTTCTCCTGGTGCATGTGTGGGTTCTGCATGTTCTCCTGGTGCATGTGTGGGTTCTGCATGTTCTCCTGGTGCATATGTGGGTTCTGCATGTTCTCCTGGTGCATGTGTGGGTTCTGCCTTGTTCTCCTGGTGCATGTGTGGGTTCTGCATGTTCTCCTGGTGCATGTGTGGGTTCTGCCTTGTTCTCCTGGTGCATGTGTGGGTTCTGCCTTGTTCTCCTGGTGCATGTGTGGGTTCTGCCTTTTTCTCCTGGTGCATGTGTGGGTTCTGCATGTTCTCCTGGTGCATGTGTGGGTTCTGCCTTGTTCTCCTGGTGCATGTGTGGGTTCTGCATGTTCTCCTGGTGCATGTGTGGGTTCTGCTTTGTTCTCCTGGTGCATGTGTGGGTTCTGCATGTTCTCCTGTTGCATGTGTGGGTTCTGCATGTTCTCCTGGTGCATGTGTGGGTTCTGCTTTGTTCTCCTGGTGCATGTGTGGGTTCTGCATGTTCTCCTGGTGCATGTGTGGGTTCTGCATGTTCTCCTGGTGCATGTGTGGGTTCTTCATGGTTCTCCTGGTGCATGTGTGGGTTCTGCCTTGTTCTCCTGGTGCATGTGTGGGTTCTGCATGTTCTCCTGGTGCATGTGTGGGTTCTGCCTTGTTCTCCTGGTGCATGTGTGGGTTCTGCATGTTCTCCTGGTGCATGTGTGGGTTCTGCATGTTCTCCTGGTGCATGTGTGGGTTCTGCATGTTCTCCTGGTGCATGTGTGGGTTCTGCATGTTCTCCTGGTGCATGTGTGGGTTCTGCCTTGTTCTCCTGGTGCATGTGTGGGTTCTGCCTTGTTCTCCTGGTGCATGTGTGGGTTCTGCCTTTTTCTCCTGGTGCATGTGTGGGTTCTGCCTTTTTCTCCTGGTGCATGTGTGGGTTCTGCATGTTCTCCTGGTGCATGTGTGGGTTCTGCCTTGTTCTCCTGGTGCATGTGTGGGTTCTGCATGTTCTCCTGGTGCATGTGTGGGTTCTGCTTTGTTCTCCTGGTGCATGTGTGGGTTCTGCATGTTCTCCTGTTGCATGTGTGGGTTCTGCATGTTCTCCTGGTGCATGTGTGGGTTCTGCTTTGTTCTCCTGGTGCATGTGTGGGTTCTGCATGTTCTCCTGGTGCATGTGTGGGTTCTGCATGTTCTCCTGGTGCATGTGTGGGTTCTTCATGGTTCTCCTGGTGCATGTGTGGGTTCTGCCTTGTTCTCCTGGTGCATGTGTGGGTTCTGCATGTTCTCCTGGTGCATGTGTGGGTTCTGCCTTGTTCTCCTGGTGCATGTGTGGGTTCTGCATGTTCTCCTGGTGCATGTGTGGGTTCTGCATGTTCTCCTGGTGCATGTGTGGGTTCTGCATGTTCTCCTGGTGCATGTGTGGGTTCTGCATGTTCTCCTGGTGCATGTGTGGGTTCTGCCTTGTTCTCCTGGTGCATGTGTGGGTTCTGCCTTGTTCTCCTGGTGCATGTGTGGGTTCTGCCTTTTTCTCCTGGTGCATGTGTGGGTTCTGCATGTTCTCCTGGTGCATGTGTGGGTTCTGCCTTGTTCTCCTGGTGCATGTGTGGGTTCTGCATGTTCTCCTGGTGCATGTGTGGGTTCTGCTTTGTTCTCCTGGTGCATGTGTGGGTTCTGCATGTTCTCCTGTTGCATGTGTGGGTTCTGCATGTTCTCCTGGTGCATGTGTGGGTTCTGCTTTGTTCTCCTGGTGCATGTGTGGGTTCTGCATGTTCTCCTGGTGCATGTGTGGGTTCTGCATGTTCTCCTGGTGCATGTGTGGGTTCTTCATGGTTCTCCTGGTGCATGTGTGGGTTCTGCCTTGTTCTCCTGGTGCATGTGTGGGTTCTGCATGTTCTCCTGGTGCATGTGTGGGTTCTGCCTTGTTCTCCTGGTGCATGTGTGGGTTCAGCATGTTCTCCTGGTGCATGTGTGGGTTCTGCATGTTCTCCTGGTGCATGTGTGGGTTCTGCATGTTCTCCTGGTGCATGTGTGGGTTCTGCATGTTCTCCTGGTGCATGTGTGGGTTCTGCATGTTCTCCTGGTGCATGTGTGGGTTCTGCATGGTCTCCTGGTGACCCTAAACTGGATTAAGCAGTTCTAGGAAATGGATGGATGTATGTGCAAAGAGTCTCCTGAAGCTGCTCTTTATTTAAATGGTTTAATCCTATAAGAACTTACATCATTGAATGTTTTTTTTAACAGTACCTCAGACCAATTATGTCTATATACACTGCTCAAAAAAATTAAAGGAACAGTTTTTTTTATCAGGGTATGGCATGAATTCAATTGCACTTTTCTGATAAAGATTTGGTCAGTTAAAGGCGGGGTAGGGGTTCTTTTTCTGGAGCATTTTTTTTTACATATTGCTTGAAATACTCTTCACACCCCCATTGCAACCAATTAATTAAAAGTTTTGACACAAATATGAAAAGTTTTAGTGGCCTCTAGAACGAACAATCCAGGAAAAACACTGTCCAATCATACTGAACGGACCGTTAACGATGATTGGATTCTGATGCGTCTATCAAACTGCAATCTGCTCCTCCCTCCCCCTCCTCCCCCCTGTGCACGTACCCTGCTCCGTGAACGAATTACGCGTCCAGAAGCTTGGCAGGAAGCTAAACTAGAGCCAGCTTGGCTAGCACCTAGCATTATTAAACGTATAGTTAGCATAAACTAAATACTAAATACGGCAACGATCGATGCTTGCTGTCAGAACAGCGCTCGTGCACCTTCGTGCTCGTGCGCGTTCATGTACTCTAGAGGCGTGGCTTCGGGGGGAAGTCTGAAGAAAAGGGTTGGGACTTTTGACCTGTGTATTTTCAAAATGCAGCTTCTTCTCCACTCCAACTCCTCCAGGACGGCACATCCAAGCGTGCCGATGCAAGGAGATTTGATGTGTCTCCCAGCACAATCTCCAGGACATGGAGGAGATTCCAGGAGACGGGCAGCTAGTCTAGGAGAGCTGGACGGGGCCGTAGACGGTCCTCAACCCATCAGCAGGACCGATATCTGCTGCTTTGTGCAAGGAGGAGCAGGTTGAGCACTGCCCGAGCCCCACAGAATGACCTACAGCAGGCCACTGGTGTGAATGTTTCTGCCCAAACAGGCGTGCCCTGTGCTCACTGCCCAGCACCGTGGAGCTCCATTGGCATTTGCCGGTGACAAAGCTTATGTTACAACCCTCTTAATTATGATTAGTCATGGCACTGGCGTGTAACACAAACAAAGTAAGTAATACCTCAGTCAGTTGATGTCCACAGAAAAAAGTATAATTTATTTATAATTGTGAAAAGGTAACATAACATAACAAAAAGATCATCCAAAACCACAGTGAAGCTTTTACTCTTCAGGGTCTCCGAGGCCAAAACAACAAACAAAACACTCTAATTATGAAATGAAAATATCTCTGGCTAAGAGTCAACTTAAAATTACAAGGGCTAAACTCCCTGCCTGACCAAAAAACAGGAGAAAAGAGTGAGAACAAAAAAAAAAGGCAGAGAACCCCTACCAGCTTCCACTGTGAGAAAACAAAACACAAAATTACTCGTCATTGACCTAAAGTAAATACCAAAACTGTGCACGATCACCAGATCAAGGCCCAGAGGAAAAAGGAAGGGCGGCTTGGCACATGTTGAGTGAAGCTCTTTATGGAGCAGCTGACGAGCTGTAATACCAATCACCTGTGGCAGCAAGGCAGGCCTGAAACACAGGAAAAGGTAAGAGAGCTGCCCCCCTTGGAGGTCAGGGACCGTAACACCATAGAACACCAGAATTGGCATGTCCGCCACTGGCGCCCTGTGCTTTTCACAGATGAGAGCATGTGATAGATGTGAAAGGGTCTGGAGAAGCCAAGGAGAACGCTGTGCTGCCTGTAACATCATTCAGCATGAGCGATTCGGTGGTGGGTCAGTGACGGTCCGGGGAGGCGTATCCATGGAGGGACGCACAGACCTCTACAGGCTAGAGAAAGGCAGTCGTACTGCCATTAGGTATCGGGATGAAATCTTTGAACTCATGGTCAGACCCTACGCTGGTGCTGTAGGCCCTGGGCCCGGCCTCATGTGGTAAAAGTGTCCAGGCAGTATCTGGAGGATGAAGGAATTGATACAATTGAATGGCCTTCACGATCACCTGACCTAAACCCGATAGAACATCTCTGGGACACAATGTTTCGATCCATCGGACGTCGTCGGGTTGCTCCTCAGACTTTACAGGAGCTCACTGATGCCCTTAGACAGATCTGGGAGGACATCCCACAAGACGCCATCCATTAGGCAAGGCAATTTTATTTATAGAGCACAATTCGTACGCAATTCAAAGTGCTTCACAGCTACATCAAATCACAAGAAGGCAATAAAATCATTAAAAATTAAAAAAAATAAATAAATAATAATAATAAAAATTTTTAAAAAACCATTAAAAATAATCATTAATTAATTTAAAACTGAAGAGTGCAAATAAAATACTTTCAGGTGGGGGCCACACAAGATATTAAGGTGCTGTTTACACATACCCGGGTATTTTGATAAACGAAGGCCTTTCCCTTCGTTTGTGCCTTTCGTTTATACACAAACGGAGTTTTTTCCTCCGAAAACGAGGCATAAAAAAAACTCCGGCAAAAGTGGAGATTTTTTTAAAAACTCCGTTTAGCGTTTGTGTGTAAACTGGTTGAAAGAGACAAAAACGGAGTTTTGGGCAATTGAGAATGAGGAGTTGTCGTCATAGTACAGTGCCCCGCCCCTATCCGCCATGTTGGCAGGATGCTAGCGTGAAAACGCCATTCTCTCCGTTCGTTTACAGTGTACGCCTGTGTTTTTAAATCGGTAAGTTTAAACAGTCCGGAATTGAAAGAACATGCCTGGAAATCACTGCTGTGTGAAGAACTGTACAGTACCTCACATAATACGTTTGGGAAACATAGGAACAACGAAATACATTTTTTTGAAGTTCTTCCTGTCAGCGGTTCTCTGTTAGGCTTCTGATTGGCTTGTGTGGAATTCTCATTGTTCTAACACTGCCACCGTCAGGCTTGGCGTAATTTAACAGCTCTTGATAGCGTTTTTATGCTGATCAATGTAGACGTTTTTTTTTTTTTTTTAAAACGGGGCTGTGTGCACCTTGTTATTTTTGCAAACGAAGGTTAGAAAATATGCGTTTATCAACATACCCGGGTATGTGTAAACAGCACCTAAGTAGAATTTTGAGTTGCAGAAATTGAATTTTGGCAAAATGGACTTACCTGCCACATTTGATTTTTGGGGTGTCTATATATTGAGCCTTCTGTAGGCTAAAAACTTTTATTTCCATCAAAAGATGTGCCATCCTTTTGTTCCTTAGACATTAAACTGTCCATATCGGTATAAATATCCAACGGATTTTTCTTTCACGTTGAAATCTGATGTGTTTTCAAAGTGTTTCTTTAATTTTTTTGAGCAGTGTGTATATATAAATGCATGTCTACATGTCTTGATTTATGCCAGAGCTTCTGAGGGGAAAGTGTTTCCCAAACTTGTTCTGAAAACTGGGATGTGCTGCTGGGTTCTGTCTGGTTCCAGGTGTTCCCTGGAGGCTGCACACCTGGCTGGAGTCGCTGCACAGAGCGCAGCAGCTGTGCAGGGACGAGGTGACGGTGTCCCTCCTCGCAGAGTTCCCCTCCATCAGGACGGAGGACTACAGCCCCGAGCTGCTCTCCACAGGCATCCCGCTCATGTTCCGCATGCTGGAGGCCAGCAAGGTACCGACCGGCCGTCAGAGAGTACAGAGAGCCAAAGAGTTTCAGCTTAAAGAAAGAAAGAAAATCAGTTTCAGCTCAGAGTACAGAGAGCCAAAGAGTTTCAGCTTAAAGAAAGAAAACCAGTTTCAGCTCAGAGTACAGAGAGCCAAAGAGTTTCAGCTTAAAGAAAGGAATAAAATAACTGCAGTTATTCAACATAAAATAAAGCGTTCAGTCGAGAATGAACCTGATCTGTGGAGCTGGACTTTCCTGCATGAGGGAAACTGCAGGTGGATTATATTTCCATCCTGTTAAGTCATGTCCACAACCGACTCTAATGAGGATATTAAAGATATTAGCATCAGAATATACTTCAAGTAGCCAGAAAACTCATTCAGCAAATCTCATAAACCAGTGTTTTATTTCCTATAAAACGTAAACATGTTGAAAGTCAGTTTAGGATAATAAATAAAAAATTAATTTCATATTTACAAAATAAAATCTTCTCAAATTGATTGATTTGATTTTTTTTTATTTATTTATTTTTTATTTATTTTTTTATTTAAAAAAATGTATTTATTATTATTAGTTAGTAGTATTTTAATTAAAATTTATATAATTATTGTTGTTGTTAATATGCAATCATTGTAAATATTAATATTTTTTTGATCTACTTGACTAATTTGAATTTCCCCCATTGGGGGGGATGAATAAAGTATTTTTCTATTGTATTCTAAATGAATTCTCCATTACAAAGGATGGTGATGCTGCCACAGACCAACACTCATCTTCATCTTCTCACATTCATCTACATGGAAAAACATTGATCAGTATAAATGTTATGATCCCGAGGAGTTGTGGGATGGAATTCCTTTACTTTCCTTTAAAGGATGAGCTCCTGTTTCAGAGCTAAAAGAGAAAATAAGAGGCTTTTAAGCTCCTTCTCTTAGCATTTGGAGAATTAAACCAGCTCTTCTTATGGCTGCCACTCCACTGCTGATGGGAGAAAAGAGACGGCCATGTTTCAGCCTTCAGCTGTTCCACCTGCTCTGTTAGCTCACCTGTCTCTGATCACCTGATCGTCCTCGGCTGTCTTTACACTTCCAGTTTGTCCCGTGGGATCTTGTTTTTCTGCTGCCTTCCTTCCTCCAGCTTGTGTTTATTTAAGCTTTCCATCGGGGGACATGTTGGGTACAGGTCTTTGTTCACGTTGGGATCTTCCTCTGCAGGACTACGTGGTGACGAAGCGTCTGGCCTCCGTCTTTTCTCACTGCTACGGCTCCGCCCCCATCCACGCCGTGCCGCCCTTGGACGCCACTCTGTCCACGCAGCTGGGTAACCACTCAGACGCCAGTTTCTTAGCTTCCGCATTGAACTGACACGTGAATGACAACACGCCTCTGTGCTCAGATATTCGTTTCCTGAACAACGAGGAGATGTCTGACGTCACGTTCGTGGTGGACGGGCGTCCGTTCTTCGCTCATCGGGTGCTGCTGATGTCGGCCTCTGAGAGGTTCGCTTATTTCTTCACTTAAGTCACTTTTTGCTTTAAAGCTTTTGTTTCAGCTCATGATTTATTCTGTAATTGTTTGTGTTTAAAATAAATTGAATGATGTTTAAAATTGATCTCCTGGTGAAACTGGTGACAGAAACTAAACAAACCCACGTCATAAACTACATGTATGTGCAGTTATTTAAGGCGAGACGCGGCAGGCAAAAGCAGGGAGTTTTCATGCAGTGGTCAATTTTGAGATTTTGGGCCAGTCTACTCCTTCAACATGTGTTCTTTCAACCTGCTATAAAGAAAACGTTGAAAACTTAAATTAAAATGTTTATTTTGTTACATTTTGTTTACTTGCGGCAGTACGTTTCGACCGAATTTACCAAAAAGTTAGCATTCCAACGCGCCATGCCGAGCTTTTTACTGAAGTCTGTCATGACTGGTATCGTTGGAAAGCTCTGAGGCTGAGTTTGAAACCGCATACTTCTCCTACTACTCCTACTAACTTTCTGAGTTAGTATGCGAGTTTGAGTAAGCGCAAAGTTCCCGGATGCATACTAGATTCTCCTAAATGTTGGGTATGCATCATGAGGTCACTACTCATACTCAAACTACCCAAGATGCAACGTAACGTAACGTCGCTGATCGTCATTTCCTGTCAAAACGGCAGTTTCAAGCTAGCTACAACGAGGGTAGGTTCACTTCCTGTTTTCAAAACAAAAGCACCAATTGTATGGTAATGGCTTTCTCTATGATAAAAGGCAACGGGTATTTTATTTTGTGAAAATAACCGGAAGTGCGTTGCTAACTGCGGCTAGCTTTAGTAGCGCCGAATTCGTGGGAACTAAATTGTAAACAGCCGGTATTTTGTCAGGTTTTCAACACGTTGGGGATCTAAACGACTACTTTCTCACCTGAAAATGTTTCAAATGTTGCTAAAGTTTACAGAGTTTAGAGCTTAAGGGAAATCAGCTTCAGGCCGGCTGATTTCGGCTCGGGCAGGAGCGCAATGCATTGTGGGTAAACGTTCTGCATACTGTCTGATCGATGAGTATGCCGTATGTATTACAGCCTGAGTCTCCTGCACAATGATACGTCACCCAAATAACGGCACTTCCTTTCTACCAGTAACCAATCAGGAATGTCGAAAGGCGGATTTGTAGCTAATGACAAAATCTCATTGGCGCTGCTCGTTTCTGCTAACGTGATTCGCTCAGACGCATCACGTGGAATGCCTCATAACACCGCAACTTTCAAAGAAAAGAAAGCAACAATTGCGCTTTGCAAGATGCAATAAAAGAAAAATCTATTAGAGTAGCTGATGAACCATCGGGAAGCAGCACGTCTGACCGTAAACTGTCGTTAGCAAACCGAGGGGAGTTAATGACAGCGGCTGCTCATACATGTCACACGTCTCAAAGAATTGATCTGCCATCTTTTATTGTATTGAGCTTGTATTCTTTATTAATAAGATTATTTTATTTAATATTAGTATTACTAAGGGCCTGAGCATTTATTCTGTTTTAGAGCAATTGTTTCCAATACAAATATATTGAATTCCTCTATTTAAATCTTTAAATGCCGTTTTCTCAAAATCATTTTTTTGTATTTTTCCAGCATCAATATCTCAGCCTATGGAGCACCTACTCACACCAAACTTTCCAGTTATACACTTAGCAGTATCCTGAAGATGTTTACAGAAGGATTTGTTGATAAATCATTCCTGGCCTGATTTATGTGACATTATAATAAAAAACTATGGCGAAAATCTATGTTTTTTTAGGTTATGGATAGTATATTTTGATTTCCTAGGAAATGAAAGCAGATATCCTGAAATCCCTCTGTAATTTTCTTTTCATTTTGTGTGTAAACGAAATGAAAAATTAATTTTGCACCTGGATTTATCATATGTTCAGATCTATCTTCTGGAAATATGTGCAAATTTGTGCATATTTAATGAGATGGTGCCTAATTTGCATAATTACACATACATTTTTTTTTCATACTTGTATAAGTAATCAACTGAGGAAGTTTCATGGTGATATCTATTATTTTAAAATATTACCCTATTCACCTGTAGCATCTCGCCTTAAGAATTAAAACACGAATGAAGGCAGGAAAAAGCGAAAAACCTGCAGAATAGGAAGGTTTTATTGGATTCTTGCGTTTGTTCCTGCCTGAAAATCATGTTGATGATTCAGTGATGGATCTGAATGCATTCAGCATGTGAACAAATAATGACTCTTTCATACGTTTCCTTCCAACATCGTACTTTAGTTTCTTGGAATAATTCGCACACCAAAACACTTTACTATGGCTGGGCGCGTTAACTCGTTATTTAACGCCGATAAATATTTTATTGCTCATTAACGCAGGTTTTATTATTTATTTTATTATTGTAAAAGTCTGTCGCTCACAGGCTTTTATTTTGTAAAAGTCTGTCGCTCACAGGCTTTTATTTTGTAAAAGTCTGTCGCTCACAGGCTTTTATTTTGTAAAGTCTGCTGCTGTCTGCTGTGGAACCGTTAAAGAAAGTAATCGGCGGATCCACCAAACATGGAGAAGGGTACGGAACTTTTACTCGGCCATTTTCATTTTAAAGTTCTTCCAGACGGCGGAGTCGACAGAACCAAAGTCATCTGTAAACACTGCCAAGTTGAATTGTCTTCTCAGCGTAGTAGTTCCAGTCTAAAATATCACTTAAAGGCAAAACACACAACTGATAGCAGCAAGTCATTCAAGGAAACAGACAGTGGAGCGAGGCTTCTACATAAAAACTACAGAAAGATGCTGATGTTAAAAGTGTGTTTGCACAACAAATGTTATGGCACTTTCATTCATATGGCAGCACATTTAAAATAAAGCTAAATGCTAAAAGCTATACACTACTTTTGGATTCATTTTTGGATTCTGCGTACAAATGCGATTAATCGTGATTAATCAGGGAAATCATGTGATTAATTAGATTAAACATTTTAATCGTTACCCAGCCCTATTCTTTACTCTTTATCATTTAAGCTATCGGCGTAACCTGTGACCTAAATCAGCACTTTACTTGGTAGCTTTCCCAGAAATGTGATTGTTTAAAGCAGAAATCCTGGAATATCCTGGAATAAATCCTGGAAAGAGGAGCTTTGCGGTCTAACCTGGAGGATAAATCCTCTCATAGGTGTTGGTTACATACAAAGTCTGTGCAGTAATCTGATGTTAACGCCTCAAACTCACAGAGAAGGTAAACTGAAAACAGTTTGAGATTTAAAATCTGATTCATCCGGTTTCATGCTGACAGGTTTCGGCGGATGCTCGCAGATTCCCCCGACGACATCATCCACATCGGTCACATGACCTACGGCACCTTCCAGGTTGGATTCTGACCGCTGTCGTCTGCAGATGTGACTGAGATGAGGCTCGTTGGCTGGCTGGTGATGAAGTGTGTTTGTTCCTCCAGATGGTGATGGAGTCGCTGTACTGTGGAGGAACGGAGGGCCGGATGATCTCTCACTCTGAGGCCATGATGGTAACAGTCTGTCTGCTGCAGATGTAAAGATGGTCTGCAGCAGACATTTAGACCCTTCTGTGTTTCCTTCTGGAAGAAACCACCTCAGCACAACGATCTGAGCTGGACGGTTTGCGGCGGCTCGAGTTCAGATGTTTTGTGGTTGCTTTGCAGCTTCTGCCGGTGGCCGCCTTCTTCCAGGTCCGAGGTCTGCAGAGATGCTGCGAGATGACGCTGTCGCAGAGTCTGACTCTGGACAACGCTGTGAGCCTCTACCGGACGGCCAAGGTACAAAACACAAGCCGACACACGATGGCGAGAGGACGGAGCTTTCCTCTGCGACGTCAGAGCATGAACATCTGGAAGTAAAAAGTCAGACAGCGTTTAGATCAGCTTAAAGCTCGAGGTGATGGGTTGGAGCTTTGTTTCTAGAGTCTTCTATCAAGGAAAAGAGATCTTATGGACCTTTAAATCCTGCCACCTGTGAGGATGTTTCTGCCCTAAGAAACTAAAACAGACCAAACCTCTCCTACTGTAACAGTTACAGCGGACATCCTACAGCACATTGTATCACTGTGATGAAATATGTAAATATATACAGAGGTGGGCAGAGCAGCCAAAAATTGTACTCAAGTAAAAGTACTGTTACTTCAGAATAATATGACTCAAGTAAAAGTAAAAAGTATTCATCCAAATAATTACTTGAGTAAGAGTAAAAAAAGTGCTCGGTGAAAAAACTACTCAAGTACTGAGTAACTGTTGAGTAACGTCTGATTTATTTGTTAACACAAGCATTCAATCAGACAGACAAAAATACTAAATAATCATCTTTAGGCAAATTAGAGTTCATCCAATTGATCAAATAAATTTAAATGAATTAATTCATTACAAAATAGCTTAAATTAAAATAATCCAGGTAAATTCAAGAGACTTAGGAAATGTTTAAAACATATGTAACCCATATGTAACCTAAAAAACAAACATTCACCTATCCATGGGGGGAAAAACGAGTTTAGGAAACTTAGCGCTACATGTTTCCTCAAGTTAGATGTTGAGTTTCTGCTGAAATGTGCGTTTGTTTTGGTTGCCACAGAAGACACATAATGTAGCTGCTGTTTCTCACTCTTTGTAAGGTAAACATGCTTTCAGTATGAGGCCTCGTCTGCGTCTTCATTTCCCACCGTTGGTTCTGACATTTTTCATCTGTTTCTTTGTTTGTTTGCTACGACTGCTAATGCTAAAGCTAACCCGTCCCGCCGCTGAGATCGAGTACGGTCACGTGACCAGACTGCACGGCTGCGTCTGATTGGTGGAACACAGTCAGGTGGTAGAGCCTTTGGTGGAAGTCTCTCTCTCTGTCAGAATAAAACATTAAAATGAGGCGTACGCGGGGGGATAAAAATAATGAGGCGTAGAATACCAAAGAGGTAAGAAGAAAAGTAACCAGCTCATTGTAGCCTAATGTAGCGGAGTAAGAGGACAGTTTCTGCTGCACACATCTACTCAAGGAAAAGTAAAAAGTATAGAGATTTAAAACTACTCCTAGAAGTATAATGTTTTCAAAAACTTACTCAAGTAAATGTAACTCATTACTACCCACCTGTGTGTGTGTATATATGTATGTATGTGTGTGTGTGTGTATGTATATATATATATATATATATATATACACACACACACATTTTAATGTTTTAATGAAATGGTTGAGCCTGAGGTTCATTTATATATTATATTTAATTTTTCTAATAAAACTATGTCTAACTGAGACATATTTAAATGTTTCTTGTATAAAAACAATGACAATAAAGTTGGATCCTGCTGTATTACAGTATAATCAGTCCAGAGAGTTATTAAATACTTTAGTTATAACTACAGGAAATCAACAGTTGATACAGTAATATATTGCTATAATAAAACTAACTGAGACATATTTAAATGTTTCTCCCTTCATCTACAGCTCCAACATTTAAAGTATTTAAAGTAATCTCTTGGAAATCATGTAAATAACTGAACATTTAAGCTCAAACTGTAGGTTAATGGCATGTGGACCTACAGTTTATCACTTTATATTCAAGGTTTGAGTTTGAAACTGTAAATTTGAGTAATTTAACCACAGAATGTAGAACCAAATGTGATGTTTAAAGGACATTTTGATTAATTACAGAACTACAGCGGTGCTTATAAACCTCTAATTTCAAATGTCAGGTACTTTTGACTTAATAGTAACTTTAATCAATTGAAAAGTAATTTGATATCGATATTTGTATGACAATAATTCTGAGCTTTCGAATGTAAACTGACCGTATTTTAAGTTGGAAAAGTCTGTGTCTCCTACATGCATGAGGAGCTTACTGCTCTGTCCACATATAAATGGACAGTTGTGCTGAATCTCTTTCTTCTTCTTCTTCTTGTATGTTTGGATGTGCAGCACCACGGAGGAGCTGAGCTCTGCAGGTTCTGTGAGGGGTTCTTCTTGCAGCACATGGACCACTTCCTGGACAGAGAGGACTTCCACCGCCTGCTGCTCTGCCCAGAGGCCAGCACCCATTCAGGGCTGGGACAGAACCAGGACCCTCCGGTCCTCCTGAGGCACCTGGAGGCCTCACTGATCCACAGACTTTACAGCCTCCATGCTGCGTGTCGAGGTTAGAAAGACTGAAACCTCACCGGTACGTGTGAACTGGATCCATACTGGACACCGTGTGTTACAGCAGAAGAAGAACAGAATGCAGAAATCATTGATCATAAGTTACTCCTATTTATTAGACTTAACTAGATCTAATCATGAGCCAAGAC
Source organism: Odontesthes bonariensis (assembly GCF_027942865.1). Taxonomy (NCBI): domain Eukaryota; kingdom Metazoa; phylum Chordata; class Actinopteri; order Atheriniformes; family Atherinopsidae; genus Odontesthes; species Odontesthes bonariensis. The sequence goes on from NC_134506.1 coordinate 44,885,521, forward strand.
ATTTAGTTAAAACATTCAGTTTCTGCTCATGGCTGTTAATGTCGGTTTATTTTACTGTTGTTTGGACAAACTGAGTAATAATAACTTTATTATTAAAGCGTGACGAACAAATACATAAAACAGTATGTTGTGTCTGCCGGTGTTCAAAGCTGAATGAACATCCTGTAAGTGGTGATTCCATCATTTTTACCAGAGGTTGAGTCTGGGCCAACAGGTGTTACACGCTTGTACTTACGGGTGTTACGCGCCTGTGCTTACGGGTGTTACACGCCTGTGCTTACGGGTGTTACACGCCTGTGCTTACAGGTGTTACGCACCTGTGCTTACAGGTGTTACGCACCTGTACTTACGGGTGTTACACGCCTGTGCTTACAGGTGTTACGCGCCTGTGCTTACAGGTGTTACGCACCTGTGCTTACGGGTGTTACGCGCCTGTGCTTACGGGTGTTTCGCACCTGTGCTTACGGGTGTTACGCACCTGTGCTTACGGGTGTTACACGCCTGTGCTTACAGGTGTTACGCGCCTGTGCTTACGGGTGTTACGCACCTGTGCTTACGGGTGTTACGCGCCTGTGCTTACGGGTGTTACACGCCTGTGCTTACAGGTGTTACGCGCCTGTGCTTACGGGTGTTACGCACCTGTGCTTACGGGTGTTACGCGCCTGTGCTTACGGGTGTTACGCGCCTGTGCTTACGGGTGTTACACGCCTGTGCTTACAGGTGTTACACGCTTGTACTTACGGGTGTTACACGCCCGTGCCAACAGGTGTTACACGCTTGTATTTACGGGTGTTACGCACCTGTGCTTACGGGTGTTACACGCCTGTGCTTACAGGTGTTACGCGCCTGTGCTTACAGGTGTTACGCACCTGTGCTTACGGGTGTTACGCGCCTGTGCTTACGGGTGTTACACGCCTGTGCTTACAGGTGTTACACGCTTGTACTTACGGGTGTTACACGCCCGTGCCAACAGGTGTTACACGCTTGTATTTACGGGTGTTACACGCCTGTGCCAACGGGTGTTACACGCTTGTACTTACGGGTGTTACACGCTTGTACTTACGGGTGTTACACGCCTGTGCCAACAGGTGTTACACGCTTGTACTTACGGGTGTTACACGCCTGTGCTTACAGGTGTTACGCGCCTGTGCTTACAGGTGTTACGCGCCTGTGCTTACAGGTGTTACGCGCCTGTGCTTACAGGTGTTACGCACCTGTACTTACAGGTGATACGCGCCTGTGCTTACAGGTGTTACACGCCTGTGCCAACAGGTGTTACACGCTTGTACTTACGGGTGTTACACGCCTGTGCCAACAGGTGTTACACGCTTGTACTTACAGGTGTTACACGCTTGTACTTACGGGTGTTACGCGCCTGTGCTTACAGGTGTTACGCGCCTGTGCTTACGGGTGTTACACGCCTGTGCTTACGGGTGTTACGCCCCTGTGCTTACGGGTGTTACGCACCTGTGCTTACGGGTGTTACGCGCCTGTGCTTACGGGTGTTACGCGCCTGTGCTTACGGGTGTTACGCGCCTGTGCTTACAGGTGTTACGCGCCTGTAGCAGATGGTCTTATGAAGTACTCAATTCAGTCTGAAATCTGAGCTTTTGGCTTACAAGGAATATTTTTACATGTTTTTTTTTAAAGAAAAACCTTTTTAACTAAAAAAAAAAAAAAAAAAAAAAAAGATGGATTTATCTTAATTTTAACTGAGCTGCTGGTGCTTTAGCTGCCACAGCAGCAACACGTATGGCGGGAAGTCTTTTTCAAGATTAAAGCAAATCCTCTGCAGCTGAACATAGATAAAGGAAACAAACGGCAGCCTCCGAATATGTAAATGATGAAGTGTTTCTGTGAATAAATGTTTAATAATCAAAGATGTTGGACCAAAATCAGACAAGCATCACACGCAAACCTTTCCAAAGTCAACAGATTTATTCCTTTAGCACTGAAGTTGTTCACAGTAACATCACAAGGGAATACATTGCCAGTGGTCATCCTGCTCAGCTGTAGCGCTCCAAGTCCGTTCTGTGTGCTCTGGACTCTCACAGTAGAAAAGGAGGAAAGCAAACAATGAAAGGTATTGCTTTAATTTGACTCTGATAACCCAACACCCACCCAGCTGGTCTGAGTGAGCGGCCCGATCGCCAGCGAGGTCCCTCTTTTGAGGGGATGAGTGAGGAGGATGCATTGCACGGTTACTGCGTGCACACAGTCATCAGAAGGGGGAAAGAGGGAACAGTTGGCGAAGGAAATCAAAAAATCTGAAGGCAAATTAATGCAAAAGCACATAAAAAAACAGAAGTACATAAAAGCGTGAAGAGAAAAAAGGGAAGAGGAGAACAATTCCAACGACATGCAAAGAAAAGACGAATGCTGAACATGCAAACAACCGTACGTGGTCAAAGCTAAGAGTAGGAATCCCCCTTGTTTTGTTTTTTTTAAATAAGCTTGTCAGTTATTTACAGAATGAGTGTTTGGTGAGCTCTGAGTCATTGTACGCACGGAAAGGGGGGGGGCGGGAGGAGCCGACAATTATCAACGAAGGGTTTGTTCCTCAAAGAGGCTAAAGTCTACATTCTTAAATTACAGCAAATCATTTTCCAAACTTATTTTACAAGATTTATCTCTTCAAAAAAAAGGCTCAAAAAGAAAAGAAATGCTCACAGAAATATAACTTAAACATGACAAAAATATCCTTAAATAACCCCAACATTGAGAACATTCTCTACATCTTTCATATAAATAACCGATTAATAAATAACAAATGACAAAAATACAAAAATATACACAGCAGTTCAATATCGTCCGAAACCTGCAGATAATACAAAAGAACCTGATGAACGAACATTAAAAACACGGCGACTCCGTGAAAAAAAACTGAACCAAAATTATGTCAAAAGTGCAAAAAAATGAACGGAGACGTTTCAGAGTCATGGTCACACCCGCATCGTCTGCAGCTCACACACGGGATCTTAAAACCTGGAACTAAACCGGATTAAGTGGTTATAGGATGGATGGATGCCGGAGCTTCCTGTTTGAAAAGACGCCTGCGTGCTATCCAACGGTCAGCAGGGGGCGTCTTTTAGGACTCGTGTGACATTAAAACGATGTTTAATGCTGGGCTACGTTTGGAAACAAAGACTTGGGCTGTGTTCGAAACCGCATACTTCCATACTGCATACTCATCGATCAGACAGTATGCAGAGCGTTTACCCACAATGCATTTCGCTCCTGCCCGAGCCGAAATCAGCCGGCCTGAAGCTGATTTCCCTTAAGCTCTAAACTCTGTAAACTTTAGCAACATTTGAAACATTTTCAGGTGAGAAAGTAGTCGTTTAGATCCCCAACGTGTTGAAAACCTGACAAAATACCGGCTGTTTACAATTTTGTTCCCATGAATTCGGCGCTACTAAAGCTAGCCGCAGTGAGCAACGCACTTCCGGTTATTTTCACAAAATAAAATACCCGTTGCCTTTTATCATCGGGAAAGCCATTGCCATACAATTGGTGCTTTTGTTTTGAAAACAGGAAGTGAACCTACCCTCGTTGTAGCTAGCTTGAAACTGTCGTTTTGACAGGAAATGACGATCGGCGACGTCACGTAACGTTGCATCTTGAGTAGTTTGAGTATGAGTAGTGACCTCATGATGCATACCCAACATTTAGGAGAATCTAGTATGCATCCGGGAACTTCTGCTTACTCAAACTTGCATACTAACTGAAAAAGTTAGTAGGAGTAGTAGGAGAAGTACGGTTTCGAACACTGGTGAAGCAAAACAAACTTATTAAAACAAAGCTAGCTTATTAGCTGGGTCGTTCTGAAAATAACCTTTAGATGAACTGATATCTGATCTACCAACTCATCCTGCACTTAGCAGCTTCTTCTAACTGTGTGGGTGCCTGATCACGCCGGTTAAATTGACCAATCAGAGAAGACTGGGCATATTGGGAGGGTGTTGGCGTCCCTGGCTACTTTCTTTAAAACTCAACAACTTCCCACAGGAATCACAGCGATCGATTATGAACCGTGAAAATGAGCCATTTGAAATGCTGGCGTGACCAAGCTTACAGAAGAATAGAAAATAAAATATGGCAACAACTGTGTAACATAATGTCACAACAACACTTTGTACATACAGAGCATTATTCAGTCTGTACAACAGAATAGATCATTCATTTATATAATATCACCCCCCCCCCCCCCCCCACTTATCATACTTTTCCTGGCACCCATTTACAGAATCTATTCAGAAATCCTGAAGAAACAACAACGTTAAAAAGAATTACAATCCAGCCAGCATTCGTCCGTCCATCCGTCTCCGCTTTCTTCCACCGCTCCGACATCGACTGTTTCCAGCCGTTTCATCCCGAAAAGAAGTCCTGTTTATGCCCAGGAGTCTGATCTTTTATGTACATGTGGGAGAAATGGAAGAAAGAGAAAGGAGAGAGGATGTGTGTAGATTGACAAACATCACTGTCTTAAGGCTTTTTCTTTTCTTTTTCTTTTTTCCTTTTGTTACAACTCTTCTGAGACGTCTCTGTGTCTGGTTTGTTGGGGCCAAGGTTTGGCTCTACCGATGCAGCCGGAGGGACTGAGAGAGGAAGGGGTAGCGGGGGGGAGGGAGGGAAGGGGGTCGTCTTGTCTTTTTTTCCTCAGCTTTGGACTCTCTTGGTTGGCCGCGGTCGAGGAGCCGCCGAGGTTAATAGTTATTATGGATGATCCCTGGTGGCAGAGACAAGTCAAGCCATCACACATGTGAGGAGAGGACACACAGAAAGACCCCCCGAGGACACGGAGAGGGACACAAGGTGGGGGGACGGCAAAGCTACATTTGCTACTTATTGTAAAATACTTTGAAACTGAAAGAGCCATTCCCAGGATACAGTACAAAAATCTATCTGGTTTTAGCTTTCACTCGGAAACTAAAGGGAAAAGTTAGCAGCTCTCCTCCGTTCAATGACCCGATTACTGTTTTCATCTAGTCATGCACAGCTACCGCTCCTTAAGGATGCTCCTGCGTCCTGGTGCCGGCGGCCGTCTTTGTTTTGTCTTTGCCGGGGGGGCATTTAGAGTCATTGGGTGGGGGCTGGTTGGGCTTGCTGCCGGGGGCATGCTTGGTGGGGGAGCTAGGCGTGGTGGGGGTGCCGGGGGAATGCGACGCTTGGATGTTCTTCTCGTCTGAAAAAAGCTGTTTAATTACGTCAAAGAAGTTACTCAACGGGCTGCCTACACAGATGGGAAGAAAAGAAAAGAACACACAAAGAGAGAGAGAGAACAGACAACAGATGAGCAATGGGTTAACATGAGGAGAGGAAGAGGAGGCGATGGGATGAGAGGGCGGGAGCAGAGGAAAAGGAGACTCCTGCACCATGGTTGAGACGGGCCTAAAGAATCAAAGGGCCACTTCTCCGAAGGTTTCAGATTAGTGTTCGTATCGCTGAGAGTTTGCCTCAGTCTCAGTTTCCTCTGCAGATGAGGGGCCAACGGAAGCATTGGAAGACATGTCGGTACCAGAGATTCACCAAAGAAATGGCTTCTACATGACTGCCGAGCGCTACCAGGACAGGGGCCTCCCTAAATATCTTCAGAGAGCATCTCCCGCCCTACACTGGCCCCGCACTGGCCCTACACTTCCCTCTATGCTTTTACTGGCCCTGCACTTCCCTCTATGCCTTTACTGGCCCTGCACTTCCCTCTATCCCTGCACTGGCCCTGCACTGGCCCTGCACTGGCCCTACACTGGCCCTACACTTCCCTCTATCCCTGCACTGGCCCTACACTGGCCCTACACTGGCCCTGCACTGGCCCTGCACTGGCCCTGCACTGGCCCTGCACTTAGCTCTATCCCTGCACTGGCCCTACACTGGCCTTACACTTCCCTCTATGCCTGCACTGGCCCTACACTTCCCTCTATGCCTGCACTGGCCCTACACTTCCCTCTATGCCTGCACTGGCCCTACACTGGCCCTACACTGGCCCTACACTCGCTCTATGCCTGCACTGGCCCTACACTTCCCTCTATGCCTGCACTGGCCCTACACTTCCCTCTATGCCTGCACTGGCCCTACACTTCCCTCTATGCCTGCACTGGCCCTACACTTCCCTCTATGCCTGCACTGGCCCTATACTTCCCTCTGGCCCTACACTGGTCCTACACTTCCCTCTATCCCTGCACTGGCCCTGCACTGGCCCTACACTTAGCTCTATGCCCGCACTCTATCTCTACCCTGTCACCCTGACAGAGTCGGACCGGTGATTTCCTTCTACGTAGCTTATTGTTAGCTTTGGCATTAGCTGTAATGTTATATCCTCATAAGTCACTCTGGATAAAAGCGTCTGCTGAATCCATAAACAGAAACCTGTACAATCATTTCACTTTCTTTATTTTAGAGGTTTTCTACAGTTTTGGAAACCTGAATTTATATTTTTAAATTGTTTTTTTTAAATTGTTAATAATTGTATAAACATTTTTATTGCTTTATTATGTCTTGTTACTGGATGCTTGAGTTTCCTTCAGGATCAATAAAGTATCTATCTTTCTACAGAAAGCAGGACGAAACGTCTGCAAAAAGACTGCTGTTGGATGATTAAAGCCACCAAAGATTAAACTTTAGACTAAGAAACATGACTCGGGGGATGCAGGCAGAACCACGTCCCATTTCTTGGTTCTTTCCTTTTATTAAAGGCTACGATTTTGTAAAAACAAAGACATTTGTTGGGTTTCAGTCGGCAGCAGAATGCTAAACCTAAAAGCTGGACGTTCCTTCCAGAGAAAACGGCGTCTCCAGGTAAGTTTTAAAGCCCATTTGTGTAAAATGTTTGTCTGTTTATGAGCTGACTGATGTTAATCCTGTTTCTGCTCATTATTCTAATACTTCTCCCCTTTAGAAGCTGTTATATAACCTATAATCAGTATCTGTAAATCTCTGCATCCTGCCTGTAGTTCATGTTTACTCCCTTCAAAGTGAACTGATGATATCTACAAGGAGTTTCGTTGCTACCTGATTGCCGCTGACTCCTTTTTTTCCATTTATTATTATTGAACATGTTTCAATAAACTGTTGCATTTCCTGATTTCCTGCAGTGGCTTTTGCTCGGTGCTGTTTGCATTTCACCTTCAACGCTTTAAACCTCCTAACGAATGTCTTCCAAAGCTCCCGTTAACTCGCCATCGTGTCGACATCATCACAACAACCATCTGTTCAGACAAAGATTCTCATGGTAAGTCTTATAAAAACAGTCATGAATGAGTCAAACATGCAGCAATACAACACAGTACACACATCATTACACAATCGCTTGTCATTGCCAATGTTAGTCTCTTATCGTGTGTCCTTCGGTGGGAAAACATCTTTGTTTGGATGGTTATTGATGGTGATAAATGTGCCCCTCAGAGTGATGTCATGATTACTTACCATCATTCCTCTCCAGCAACACACTGAGATTTGCATTGGTGTGATATTTGGTTCCAGTGATTTATGAAAAGTCTCAGAGGAGTACCCAACCCAGCGTGAAGCATCGAACATGCAAAGGATCAGTTCAGAGCCGCACACACACGGTGACGGGAATTCATCTCCTCAAGTCATTTCATCCGATCCAAATAACCAAACTAAATCTGCCCTGGAAGCTTCTCAGAAATGAGATGCTGCTCATCACTCAGTGGGGTCACATGGCCCTGAAAGGATCGGATTATTGGCTAAATTACAAAAAGAATGAGTTGAGCGAGGGTAATTCTCCTTGGATATCTGGCGGTGAATGAATGGGATCAGAGGCACAAAGCGTGTCATACCCCGGTATGATAGGTGGCGCTGTACCCATTCCAGCTGTTGCTAATAGAGCCACTTCCTGTTGACCTCTTCACCACCAACAACAACAACAAACTCAGGCATTGGAGAAAGATGGAGAACGCAGAGCCAGATGAAGCTACGTCCCTCTACATTTGGTCTGTGATGAGCTGCTTGTTGCACAAACTCGATGCCCAACGGAGCATTCTCCATCGCGTTGTTTGTTTCTTTCTGACGGCGACAACAACAGGAATATCGTCTCCTTTGACTTCCGGGTCACGACCCCGGGAAAACATCTGGAGCATGCGCAGAACGCAAAGTCTGATTCACCACGTGCTTCAGCGTCTACAAGCAGGTCTAGAGTGACTTTCAACCCAGTTATCTCGGGGTCTGAATCCCATCCGATCCAGTTCTTAGTCAGATTAAGGTGTCTACATGCACTCAATAACTGTCTGATTGTAATTTAGCCAATAATCCGATCCTTTCAGTGCCATGTGACCCCACTGAGTGACTAAATGTTGGACATGTTTTTGGACTCATTTCTCAGGTAAAACTGGAAAAATTTCAAAATAAAGCATCGATCCAGCCAAATTCCACTTGGATCTTTTCATCTTTTGGTCTGAAAAGATGTGAACTTTTAGAAAGTTTGTGGTTCCTCTGCTGTTCTCTGAAGGAAATCTGTGTAGAAATCCATCTGAGCTGCAGCCATAAAGCAGACTTCAGTTTAAAGGGACAGTTCGCCTCTTTTGACATGAAGCTGTGTAACATCCCATATCAGCAGCATCATTTCTGAACATCTTCTTACCCCCTGCTGCGTCCTGTGAGCAGAGTTCCAGCCTCGTTTTGGTGCTGATGAAGGTAGTCCGGCTAGTTGGCTGGGGTTTAAAAAATAAAGCGTTTTGCTTCTCAGAACAATATGCGTTCAACAGAGTAATACATTTGCATCACAAAATGGTTCTCCAGGAAAAAGTCAGACCTCACAATCGCTTGGTCCTATTTTCTGTCCCTTCGTATCACCGCCTGCTGCCGCCTTTTTCTGGATGAACGATTTTGTGATGCAAATGTATTACTCTTTTGAACGCATATTGTTTTGAGAAGCAGAACGCTTTATTTTTGTGACCTAAACTACCATTACTCAAAGTCGTTTTTTCCCCATGGATAGGTGAATGTTTGTTTTTTAGGTTACATATGGGTTACATATGTTCTAACTCGGCTCACAGGACGCAGCAGGGGGTAAGAAAATGTTCATAAATGATGTTGATGATATGGGATGTCATACAGCTTCGTGTCAAAAGAGGCGAACTATCCCTTTAAATATAAAACCAGTTTGGAAACTTGAGTTTTAATTAAAGTTTAGTTTAATGATGACAACAGAGACGGTTTCAAAGCAGATTTCTCTCCCACTTAAATGACTTCAGATGAATTCTGCTTCTGTTCAGCCTCAAACACGCGTGTTAGTGCAGACGGGGGGTGTCGGCGGCAGCCCTCCAGGACGCTGGTGGGGTGAGTTAAAAGCCAGAGTTGAGGTGTTTTAGCCGGGAGCGCCCCGCTCGCTCTGGGTCTTACCACGCTTGGAGGATTTACTGGGCAAAGAAGCTGAGCGCTGAGAGCCATCTGAGAGCAGAGGACAGTGTCAGGAACACCGAGCCACCGAGGCCCAGCACGTCATCATCACCTGAGCCCACCTTCAGTCTGTGAATGTTCGGCTCATCGTTTCTCTTCCCATCCAAAAGCTGCTCAACTACAAACATTTGTCATGAACCAGAAGTCTGTGGAAAAATCCCTGATTTAAATGTACCTACACTTTTTATTTATGTGGAAAAAGGACCAACTCTGCAGCGAACGCATTAACAGCGAGCTGTTTGCTGCTGCAGCTTTAACTGGTTTTTCCATCCCGGGCCGCTCTGAGGCTGGATCAGCGGCTGGTGGCCGCATGAAAGGGAAAGGAACTCATCCAGAAAAAGCTGTGGTAGTCCTGAATCCTCCCCTCTTTGTCTACTACTAAGCACTGAAAGGTCTAAGTGTCTGTAAATGGAGCTGACATGAGGGACGCTGCCGATTCCTACGGTATCAATAAAGGCTAAAATTAGACTCGGACAGAAAATTAATTCGTTATTTACAGAGAGAAGGAAAATAATGAACTCTTAATTCATGGTTTTCTAACCGTAAGCGACGCGAGTCTTTTCCGCACACGTCAGTGTGACTTTTGTCTCTCTGGTGTAAAGAAAAAAAAAAGGAAGTACTTTTCAATCTAATTAATCGCTTGATTTCCCTGATTAATCTCGATTAATCGCATTTGTACGCAGAATCCAAAAATGAATCCAAAAGTAGCGTATAGCTTTTAGCATTTAGCTTTATTTTAAATGTGCTGCCATATGAATGAAAGTGCCATAACATTTGTTGTGCAAACACACTTTTAACATCAGCATCTTTCTGTAGTTTTTATGTAGAAGCCTCGCTCCACTGTCTGTTTCCTTGAATGACTTGCTGCTATCAGTTGTGTGTTTTGCCTTTAAGTGATATTTTAGACTGGAACTACTACGCTGAGAAGACAATTCAACTTGGCAGTGTTTACAGATGACTTTGGTTCTGTCGACTCCGCCGTCTGGAAGAACTTTAACATGAAAATGGCCGAGTAAAAGTTCCGTACCCTTCTCCATGTTTGGTGGATCCACCGATTACTTTCTTTTCCTGTTCCACAGCAGCAGACTTTTACAAAATAAAAGCCTGTGAGCAACAGACTTTTACAAAATAAAAGCCTGTGAGCAACAGACTTTTACTAAATAAAAGCCTGTGAGGAGCAGACTTTTACAAAATAAAAGCCTGTGAGCAGCAGACTTTTACAAAATAAAAGCCTGTGAGCAACAGACTTTTACCAAATAAAAGCCTGTGAGCAACATACTTTTACAAAATAAAAGCCTGTGAGAAACAGACTTTTACAACAATAAACTAAATAATAAAACAGGGGGGGTCCATGCCGTAGTGGGGTGAGCAGGCGCCCCATGTACAGAGGCTACAGTCCTCGCTACAGCTGGCCCCGGGTTGAGTCCCATATCAGACGGCCCTGTGCTGCGTGTTGTTCCCCCTCTCTCTGCCCCCTGCTTCCTGTCTCTCTGAACTTTCCTATCCATTAAAGGCACAAAAGCCCCCAAAAAAACTGCATTAATGCGCAACAAAATATTTATTGTGTTAAATAATTAACAAGTTAACTTGTTATTATCGCGTTAACTCGCCCAGCCCTAAAAATATGTGAACATACGGGCCAGTTAAATACAGTCACTGTTGGTTTCCTGTGGCAGTTTGGTGTTTCGCTGCCATTCGGAGGGCAAAAGTTTTCATTTTCCTGTTTTAATGAAAATGTGCTGCAGCAGGTTAAAGAAAGTTTTTTCCTTTAAAAGCTTGGCCGTGTTGTCTTACATTAAGTAGTATTTTAAACCATGATGAGGAGCAGGATCTTTGTATGGTCGGGTGGTTAAAGGTGCAGCTCTGAGAGGAAACTCCACACGAGGTTGGAAGGGATTTGTCAGCTGTTTTCTTTCCGGTACTGATTAAAGGCACGGTTGGTAATCCTGGGTGAAATGGTCCGTCAAGCTAACACTTGAGACTTACTTGAGACTTGAAAGCTAAGACTTGAGACTTACTTGAGACTTGAAAGCTAAGACTTGGGACTTACTTGAGACTTGAAAGCTAAGACTTGAGACTTACTTGAGACTTGGGACTTACTTGAAACTTGAAAGCTAAGACTTGGGACTTGAGACTTGAAAGCTAAGACTTGGGACTTACTTGAGACTTGAAAGCTAAGACTTGGGACTTACTTGAGACTTGAAAGCTAAGACTTGGGACTTACTGGAGACTTGAAAGCTAAGACTTGGGACTTACTTGAGACTTGAAAGCTAAGACTTGGGACTTACTTGAGACTTGAAAGCTAAGACTTGGGACTTGAGACTTGAAAGCTAAGACTTGGGACTTACTTGAGACTTGGGACTTACTTGAGACTTGAAAGCTAAAACTTGGGACTTACTTGGGACTTACTTGAGACTTGAAAGCTAAGACTTGAGACTTACTTGAGACTTGAAAGCTAAGACTTGGGACTTACTTGAGACTTGAAAGCTAAGACTTGGGACTTACTTGAGACTTGAAAGCTAAAACTTGGGACTTACTTGAGACTTGAAAGCTAAGACTTGGGACTTACTTGAGACTTGAAAGCTAAAACTTGGGACTTACTTGAGACTTGAGACTTAGTTGAGACTTGAAAGCTAAAACTTGGGACTTACTTGAGACTTGAGACTTACTTGAGACTTGAAAGCTAAAACTTGGAACTTACTTGAGACTTAGTTGAGACTTGAAAGCTAAGACTTGAGACTTACTTGAGACTTGAAAGCTAAGACTTGAGACTTACTTGAGACTTAGTTGAGACTTGAAAGCTAAGACTTGGGACTTACTTGAGACTTGAAAGCAAAGACTTGGGACTTACTTGAGACTTGAAAGCAAAGACTTGAGACTTAGTGGAGACTTGAAAGCTAAGACTTGAGACTTAGTGGAGACTTGAAAGCTAAGACTTGAGACTTACTTGAGACTTACTTGAGACTTGAAAGCTAAGACTTGGGACTTACTTGAGACTTGAAAGCTAAGACTTGGGACTTACTTGAGACTTGAAAGCTAAGACTTGAGACTTAGTGGAGACTTGAAAGCTAAGACTTGAGACTTGCACATGTGTGTCTTGGTCCCATCCCTACAAAAAACTGACCTGTGACCTGCCATTTTTTTGTCTTTATAATAACCGGCACATGAAAACGATGATGCAGGAGAGCCTAAACTGCCTCGACAGACATCTCAGATGAGCTCGTTGTGTTTTCTGTCTTAATCAGAAGCTGAGTTTTATTTTAAGTTAATAACGAGTTATCGGCGCCTTATTGTACAATCTGCGGGCCAGATGTTGAGCGTTGCTTTTGAAAGGCAGGAGACTGAGAAACAGGCTGAACATTCACTGGGGCAGATGTTTTTTGCTGTAGTTTAACCTCACACAGAAACACACACTCGGGACGTCGGGGCCACGCCCGTAAAACTGCAGGAAGTACTCCACACATTTCACTGGACACATGCAAACGCCGTCTGTTTGCTCACTCGTGTCGCTGCGACATACGGCATCAGGCATGCTTAGCTTCCATCAGCTGGAACTGGAACTGTGTGTGAGACTGGCAGCTCACCCAGAACCATCAAACACACACACGTGCACACAGATCCCTGAGAAACCTGAGCCGGGCTGTCTTCACCCGGCACAGACCCGGCAGGCCAGTGGTGCCGAGCTGTGTGAGCGTGTGTTGGTTCTGGGTTTTCATTCAGCATGCGGGCCATTCAGTCCATCCACCAGGAAGCTGTGAATGTGAAGCTGTGAAGGATGAGAAGCAGGGTGGCATGGAGATGCAGCCGGAGGGTGATGCAGATGTGGGTTATTGGCACATCTGAACAGTGAGGGGGGGGGGTCGTTGTGCATACAGAGCCTGATAACAGTTCCCATCTGTGGCATCGACTGACTTTTAGGTTAGATTAAGAGTTTGGATTTTCTTAAAGGGACAGTTCGCCTCTTTTGACATGAAGCTGTATGACATCCCATATCAGCAACATCATTTCTGAACATCTTCTTACCCCCTGCTGCGTCCTGTGAGCAGAGTTCCAGCCTCGTTTTGGTGTTGATGAAGTTAGTCCGGCTAGTGTGCTAGGTTCCCGAAAATAAAGCGTTTTGCTTCTCAAAACAATATGCGTTCAAAAGAGTAATACATTTGCATCACAAAATGGTTCTCCATGAAAAAGTCAGACCTCACAATCCCTTGGCCCTATTTTCTCTTTTTACTTTTACTTGAGTACACTTTTTGGCTGCTCTACCCACCTCTGTGTGTGTTGGACCCTACTTTAGTCTAAATATGTTCATACTTATACAATTAAGTCCAATATCTGCATCTTGATCGGCCCAGAAAGCATAAATTTAGTTCTTAGACAGAATGTAGCTGATGGAGGATTTAAAGTGACTTCAACGAGAGGCTCAAAGACTCCATAAAATCCAAAGAAAATCATGTTTATTTTTGTTATTTGATCAAATCAGAGGTGAAACATCCCAATCGCTTGGTCCTATTTTCTCTCCCTTCGTATCACTGCCTGCTGTGTAGACCGAGCAGCAAACACCGTAACAGGCGCGGCTGTTGGCAGGCGGCAGCAGGCAGTGATACGAAGGGAGAGAAAATAGGGCCAAGAGATTGTGAGGTCTGACTTTTTCCTGGAGAACGATTTTGTGATGCAAATGTATTACTCTGTTGAACGCATATTGTTCTGAGAAGCAAAACGCTTTATTTTTTAAACCCCAGCCAACTAGCCGGACTACTTTCATCAACACCAAAACGAGGCTGGAACTCTGCTCACAGGACGCAGCAGGGGGTAAGAAGATGTTCAGAAATAATGTTGCTGATATGGGATGTTACACAGCTTCATGTCAAAAGGGGCGAACTATCCCTTTAAACATGAATGTTGAACTACCTGCTCAAAGACTTTGGTGTAACACACCTAACCCTAACCTAAAGTTCATCATCAGTGTGTGCAGATGGGTTGCAGTTACTCCACTTCACCACCAGAGGGGACCATTATCAAGTAAATAACCACAGATAAGACGAGAGGAACACTGAACAGAACTGAGAGAGAACACACTTTCTTTTCTTCCATAGTTTCATAGGCAGCCGCAAAAATTCTCCAATCGCGTTGTAGAGGATTTTAACATCTGTGTGATTTGTTTATGTTTATGTTTATGCATTTAGCAGATTGGTGCTGTGTGTCTGCGCTGCGTTCACTGACTCCTCATCCTTTATGGCAGAAGATGAAACTGTTGTTCTACACATGTGCAGCTTTGTAATCGACCTCAGCGACCGTGCACGTGTGCGTGAGGTGTGCGTGGCTACAACCTCCCCAGCGGACGCTCGCTAACGCCGCTGCTCTGTGCGTGTTGGTGTGCACGCCATGGTATGCGGCAGGGACATGCACGTGGGGGATGCTGTGCGCTATAAGCGGTGTGTCGAGCTGAGCCGATCTGAGCCGATGTGGGCCGTGGTGTGGCTGTGCTGTGATGCCGGGAGGTGGGGGGGGTGTGGCTAGTCGGGTGGCGAGGAGCAGGACTTACCGGATAACTGCGGCTGGATGCCGGGCTGGTCGATGGAGCTGAGCAGCTGGGCCTGGATGGTCTCCACCACGCGCTTGAAACGCCGGCTGGGACCTGAAAGAAGCGGAGCCTCGTTAGAATGCCGCCTGCTGCACATTACCCATAATGCTGTTCAGAGATGCTGAACAGCAATGCTTATTGGGCGCTACGAATGTCTATCAAATGGCGTCTGGTTCTTCTCATGCTGCTTTGCGCGCGATTCATAGCCAATTGTATCACTTATACCAGATGACGTATGTAGAGCGACAGAAATTCGACGAGGAAGAAGAAGACGCTTTATCTTAATAAATAATTTAATCTTTCAACACCAAACGTTGCTCTTTTTTTAAAAGGAAACTTGCGTTCTAAGCTACTTAAAACACTTTCTAAGGCTGCATGGAACGGTAACGTTGTGTCCGCTGCCATGTTGGATTAACACTCTACAAGCTTCGGTGTCGCGCATAGACGTCGTCATCGTCTTGCCCCCCCCCCCCCCGTTCTGTGATTGGTTCCCTAACTCAGGCAAAAATAAGGGCGGTGGTTTCCAGGCTGACTTTGCAGTGTGAATGAAATTATGCTGCTTTGCGCGCAGAGGTGCTTCTGACTGACTCTCTGTGGGAAAACACGGGCAGGAGGTGGTCGCTCCACATGTTTAGGTTTTGTCCACAGATTGAAAACCTGGAGTTCGAAAAGACGGATTTTCTCCGTATCGAGTCGTTAATCTTGTGTTAAAATGAACAACCTTCAGTCCTTTCCATTGGCAGTAAAGTCACGTTGACCCTTAGTCAGAATCAGCTGACGTAACTATGGCTGGGCAACGATTAAAATGTTTAATCTAATTAATCACTTGATTTCCCTGATTAATCACGATTAATCACATTTCAAAATCCAAAAATGAATCCAAAAGTAGTGTATAGCTTTTAGCATTTAGCTTTATTTTAAATGTGCTGCCATATGAATGAAAGTGCCATAACATTTGTTGTGCAAACACACTTTTAACATCAGCATCTTTCTGTAGTTTTTATGTAGAAGCCTCGCTCCACTGTCTGTTTCCTTGAATGACTTGCTGCTATCAGTTGTGTGTTTTGCCTTTAAGTGATATTTTAGACTGGAACTACTACGCTGAGAAGACAATTCAACTTGGCAGTGTTTACAGATGACTTTGGTTCTGTCCACTCCGCCGTCTGGAAGAACTTTAACATGAAAATGGCCGAGTAAAAGTTCCGTACCCTTCTCCATGTTTGGTGGATCCGCCGATTACTTTCTTTTCCTGTTCCACAGCAGACAGCAACAGACTTTTACAAAATAAAAGCCTGTGAGCAACAGACTTTTACAAAATAAAAGCCAAAATAAAAACCCGGTTCGAGTCCCGCCACGGACGGCCTGTGCTGCGTGTCGTTCCCCCTCTCTCTGCCCCCTGCTTCCTGTCTCTCTGAACTTTCCTATCCATTAAAGGCACAAAAGCTCCAAACAATAATTTAAAAAAAAAAAAAAAAAAAAAACCTGCGTTAATTCGCAATAAAATATTTATCGGCGTTAAATAATTACTGACTTAACACGATAATAACGAGTTAACTCGCCCAGCCCTAGACGTAACACAATGGAACTGTCCCAGATCCACCAGGCCGTGTCGAACCACAGTTTAATAATCACGACTTCCTGTAATATTTCGACTCGTTTACTATTTTTGATGTTGGTCAGATGTCTCACAGAGGGGTAAAGTTACAGTCTGCTATCCTCTTTGTTTCAGAGCCTCCATGCGAGCTGTTCCAGCAGGTAAACATGTGTTTCTGTGGGGAAAGATGGAGCCGTGCAACCTCAACCGTAGAACCCTCACTGAAATGTGGCGTGTCGTGTTCCCATCAATGTCTCTGCACTCAAACGCCAGGTGTTCGTGGATGTTAAAGGGGTTTTTGGCTAGTGTGAAAAAAGACTGCAGGAACATTTATTTACTTTCCACACAGGAGCACAAGAGGTCATCAGAAAAAGAAGTTAAAGGCTGTGTTCGAAACTACATACTGCATACTCATCAATCAGACAGTATGCAGAGCGTTTACCCACAATGCATTTCACTCCTGCCCGAGCCGAAATCAGCCGGCCTGAAGCTGATTTCCCTTAAGCTCTAAACTCTGTAAACTTTAGCAACATTTGAAACATTTTCAGGTGAGAAAGTAGTCGTTTAGATCCCCAACGTGTTGGAAACCTGACAAAATACCGGTTATTTACAATTTTGTTCCCACGAATTCGGCGCTACTAAAGCTAGCCGCAGTGAGCAACGCACTTCCAGTTATTTTCACAAAATAAAATACCCGTTGCCTTTTATCATAGGGAAAGCCATTACCATACAATTGGTGCTTTTGTTTTGAAAACAGGAAGTGAACCTACCCTCGTTGTAGCTAGCTTGAAACTGCCGTTTTGACAGGAAATGACGATCGGCGACGTCACGTTACGTTGCATCTTGGGTAGTTTGAGTATGAGTAGTAACCTCATGATGCATACCCAACATTTCGGAGAACCTAGTATGCATCCGGGAACTTCTCGCTTACGCAAACTCGCATACTAACTCAGAAAGTTAGTAGGAGTAGTAGGAGAAGTATGCGGTTTCGAACACAGTCAAAGACTTCCTCAACATGTGTGTGCCCACTCACACATGCACTTTAAGGGGATAGTTTGCCTCTTTTGACATGAATCTGTATGACATCCCATATTAGCAACATCATTTATGAACATTTTCTGGCAGCAGGCAGTGATGCGAAGGGAGAGAAAATAGGGCCAAGAGATTGTGAGCTCTGACTTTTTCCTGGAGAACCATTTTGTGATGCAAATGTATTACTCTTTTGAACGCATATTGTTTTGAGAAGCAAAACGCTTTATTTTTTAAACCCCAGCCAACTAGCCGGACTACCTTCATCAACACCAAAACGAGGCTGGAACTCTGCTCACAGGACGCAGCAGGGGGTAAGAAGATGTTCATAAATGATGTTGCTGATATGGGATGTCATACAGCTTCATGTCAAAAGAGGCGAACTGTCCCTTTAAGACGGGTGATTCTCTTGACTCATCACATGATGATGCACGTGCTGACAGCTGGACTCTGTCCTTTTAAGACTAAATTCAGCTCACGTCCTGATCTGAGGTCATTCCACCTGCTGTGCTGTTTACCTGAGATTAGGGTGAAGGTGACTGAGTAGATGCCGTTCTCCTTGGTGGCGCTGGTGCTCTCGGTGTAGGTGATGTCCACCTGGAACTTGACGGGCTTCTGGAAAACTGTCGGACCGGCTGTGGACTTGTACTCTGCCCGGAAACTGGTCTGAGAGATGACGCTGTGGCTCAGGCTGGGGATCTGGGAGAGGAGAGGAGGAGAAGGTGACTCTGAGTCAGCAGCAGCAACAGACACTCAACCTCTGCATCAGTTAAGATGTGAGAGAAAGGGACGGGAGCAGAAGGAGGCGGCGTGATGGATGCGTTACATTTTAAAATGTCGTGGCATGCTGCAGCGTCAGCGTCTGAGTCAACGCTGACGGAGAGATGTGGACAGACGGCGGTCTGCCTCACACCATGCAGGAGCTGCTGTAAGAGCAGCAGGCCGAGTCGTTCAGTGCTGCTTTCAGTGCCGTAAAACACACCGTCGGTGTTTCTACCGTAGCCCAGAAGGAACAAACCAAACACCGTCTGCATTCTGTGACTTTGCCACTAGGTGTCACTAAATTACACACAGTGGCCCTTTAACAGTTATGTTTTATGTTGTATATTTTCAGTGAAAATGAACCTTTCTGACGTATTCCATCTGTTAAAGGTAACCAGCTCCAATACGCTTTGCTGTTGTTATTAATCTGTTTAATTTTATCCATTTATCTTCATTATTTTTTAGTGCTGGGCAACGATTAAAATGTTTAATCTAATTAATCGCATGATTTCCCTGATTAATCACGATTAATCGCATTTGTACACAAAATCCAAAAGTAGTGTATAGCTTTTAGCATTTAGTTTTATTTTAAATGTGCTGCCATATGAATGAAAGGGCCATAACATTTGTTGCGCAAACACACTACATGCCCTTAATAACAGTCTTAGCCAATAATCCGATCCAATACGATTCTTAGTCAGATTAAGGTGTCTACATGCACTTAATAACTCAGTCTGATTGTAATTTAGCCAATAATCCGATCCTTTCAGAGCCATGTGACCCCACTGAGTGAGTCTGTTTAAACCAAAACTGATGATTATCTATTTGTTTACATGCATCGCATCACAAAGAGTTTTTGCGTGTAACTGAAGGGGAAAATCGAGGCGACTCACAGAGAGGAAGGCGTGGACGATGTCGGCCTTTATGGAGCTCAGCGGTTTGTCTCTGATCACGATGAAGATCTGCTCCTCCTTCTCCAGGTTGATGAAGTTCCCAAACCAGGACTTCTTAGCCAGTCTGCAAAGGGAAAAGATGCCCCGACATTACACCCGAGGCCGAGCGTTTAACCGGCTGCTCGCGTGTGAAACTGCATCACATTAAACATGTTTATCTTCAAAGCAAATATTGCCCCTGGGACTGTTTTCACGGGAGGAGTAATCCACGTTCGGTGCTGCGGTGACAGCTATTAGCATGCAAACTGAGCTGCAGCGTTACTCACTCTGGAGACGAGTCTGGGGTGAGGCTGGACATGTCCTCCTGGGTTGGAACTGTAGATGCAAACACAGGTCAAAGGTCACAAGGTTGCACTCCCTGCTCACCTCGCTGTAACTCCCTGAAAACATAAACTATCCGTGCTGGATGAGATTATTTTCCTGTCTTATCTCCGTTCGGTTCGGTTTTCTCCTGGAGGGGAATTCACGGCACAATTAAAGCGGCTGTGAAGAAACTGCTCAAATCAACACAAGAAGGCACAAAATGGCCTATTTTCCACTCTGCGTAATGAGGTAGTTATTATCTTCTTTATGGGGCTGCAGGTGGAGCTAAACGCAGCCGTTAAGAGCTCGGAGAGAGTTTCCCCCCCGAGGCCCGAGGAGGCATAAACACGCTGAACTGATTATCACACAGATAAGAAAGAGATGATGTCATTAAGTCTGACCTGATGAAATCACCGGGTTTATTGTGATTATTACCCCCCCCCCCCCCCCCCTTCCTCCCTCCCCCCTCTGTGATGTGTTCAGAGAATATAAAGCCAGCAGAGCTCTTAGATCCAAGGACTCAGGTCAGCTGGTCCAGTCCAGAGTCCAGACTAAACATGGAGAAGCAGCATTTAGCTGTTGTGCTGCAAACAAGTGGAACAAACTGCCAGTGGAGATTAAACTTTCACCAAATGGAGACATTTTTAAATCCAGGTTAAAAACATTTCTGTTCTCATGTGTCTATGCATGAAATCTGCACGCTATCTTTGAACTTATCTGGACTGTTGCTTGTTTTTAAATTCATTTAAATTATTTTATTTGTTTCTCTTTATATTCTTTTATGTATTGTTAATGCTTCTTCCACTCCCTGCTGCAATGCTTTTATTTTATGTAAAGCACTTTGAATTGTTCTGTACAATTGATTTATTTTTTTTTTTTTTGTATTTATTTAGTAATTTATTATTATTATTGGTTAGTAGTAGTATTTTTTATTAGAATTTGTATTATTATTTTTGTTGTTAATACACAATCATTGTAAATATTAATAATTTATTTATTGTTTATTAAACAATTTATTAATAATAATAAATATTTATTTATTTAGTAATTTATTATAATTATATTATTAGTAGTATTTTTTTATAGATTTAGTATTATTGTTGTTGTTGTTAATATACAATCATTGTAAATATTACTAATATTAATAATTTTTTGAGCTACTTGACTAATTTGAATTTCCCCCATTGGGGGATGAATAAAATATTTTTCTTTGTCTATTCTACACGATAGACTTTAACACGATATCTTTGAACTTATCTGGACTGTTGCTTGTTTTTAAATTCATTTAAATGATTTTATTTGTTTCTCTTTGTATTCTTTTATGTATTTTAATGCTTCTTACACTCCCTGCTGCAATGCTTTTATTTTATGTAAAGCACTTTGAACTGTTTTGTACATGAAATGTGCTACAAATAAATTAGATTTGATTTGATAAATAGAACCATAAGTAAATGGACCCAAGATCGAATGTGTGTCATAAACCAACAGAGGTGGGTAGAGCAGCCAAAAACTGTACTCAAGTAAAAGTACTGTTACTTCAGAATAATATGACTCAAGTAAAAGTAAAAAGTATTCATCCAAATAATTACTTGAGTAAGAGTAAAAAAGTGCTCAGTGAAAAAACTCCTCAAGTACTGAGTAACTGTTGAGTAACGTCTGATTTATTTGTTAACACAAGCATTCAATCAGACAGACAAAAATACTAAATAATCATCTTTAGGCAGATTAGAGTTCATCCAATTGATAAAATAAGTTAAAATTAATTAATTCATTACAAAATAGCTTAAATTTAAATAATCCAGGTAAATTCAAGAACTTCAATAAAAAATAAAAGAGACTTAGGAAATGTTTAAAACATATGTAACCCATATGGAACTCTCTTTATATTCTTTTATGTATTTTTAATGCTTCCTACACTCCCTGCTGTAATGCTTTTATTTTATGTGAAGCACTTTGAATTGTTTTGTACATTAGATACTTTATTGATCCCGAAGGAAATTCAAGCATCCAGTAGCAAGACATAATAAAGCAATAAAAATGTTTATACAATTATAAACACTTTAAAAACAATCTAAGAATTTAAAAAACAGTTTAAAAATATAAAGTGCTATATATGTGCTACAAATAAATTCGATTTTGATTTGATTTGATCTGATTTGATTTGATTTGATCTGAATTGATCTGATCTGAATTGATTTGATCTGATTTAATTTGATCTGATCTGATCTGATCTGATTTGATCTGATTTAATTTGATTTGATCTGATTTGATCTGATCTGATTTAATTTGATTTGATCTGATTTAATTTGATTTGATCTGATTTAATTTGATCTGATCTGATCTGATCTGATTTGATCTGATTTAATTTGATTTGATTTGATCCGATTTGATTTGATCTGATCTGATCTGATCCGAACTGATTTGATTTGATTTGATCTGATTTGATCTGATTTGATCTGATTTAATTTGATCTGATCTGATCTTATCTGATTTGATCTGATCTGATCTGATTTGATCCGATTTGATTTGATCTGATCTGATCTGATTTGATTTGATCTGATCTGATTTGATCTGATTTAATTTGATCTGATCTGATCTTATCTGATTTGATCTGATCTGATTTGATCTGATCCGATTTGATCTGATTTAATTTGATCTGATCTGATTTGATTTGATCTGATTTGATCCGATTTGATTTGATCTGATTTGATCTGATCTGATTTAATTTGATCTGATCTGATCTGATTTGATCCGATTTGATCTGATCTGATCTGATTTGATCCGATTTGATTTGATCTGATTTGATCTGATCTGATTTAATTTGATCTGATCTGATTTGATTTGATCTGATTTGATCTGATCTGATTTAATTTGATTTGATACCTTGCATTTTCCTGCGGTGGAAGCGCGGCGAACCCAGGAAGCTGTTCTTGATGGAGTTGAGGCGCGTCCTCCAGGGCATGCCGCCGATGGAGGGGCTGGGCGGCGGCGTGGGGCTGGGCGTGCCGGCCGGGCTGTCCTTGGGCGTGTGCACCGGGGTGCCTTTCGGGGTGGGGAGAGGGCTGCCTCTGGGGGAAGGGTGGGGGGTCACCTGTGTGATGGGGACAGATTTGCCGTTGTGGTCAGGGTGGAGGTGGAGGCGGCGGAAAGGCGACATGGGGGGCACCGGGGAAAGAGGGATGGACAGCTTGGGGGGGACGGTGAGGGGAGGGTGGCGCCTCACCCGGGGGCTGCCGGGGAGGCAGGGGGCCAGAGGCTGGCTGGGGGTGGAGGGCTCAGATTTGGGAGCGCCGGATGTCTGGGCGGTGTTGGGGAGCGGGTTGGATCTGGTGGTCTGCAGGGGCTTATCGGACACTTTGGGCTTCGCAGGGAGGGTCTGCGTGCGGGGGTGCATGAGGGGGGACCCCATCTTTGGCTTGTAGGAGTTGGGTACGCGCGGCCCCACCCCGTTAAGCCGGACCTCGGGGGAGTGGGTGGGGCTGCAGTTGGGGGACTGACACAGGTCTGGGGACTGGGGCGGGATGAAAAACCGCCGGTTGGGCTGCGATTGGGCCATGCACGGTGACACGGGAAGGCGGGGTCAGCCAATGAGAGAAAGCCAGAGGAACACCACACCACGGCCCAATTTTTAAAGGTTCATTCCCATCAAAAAATAAAAGTGGAACAAAAAAAAAAAAAGCACAGCAGGACATGAAAAAGGAGCGTGGCGGATGGGTTGAGAAGTGGAGCAGGCAGGAAGTGGTGCGAGTGCAAGAAAGAAAGAAAAACAGAACATGCTGTTAGCCAAGTGATCAGCCAATCAGGAGGCAGCAGTGGAGCATTCATGATGTATTAACAGCAGGGATGCACCGAGATCAAGTGTGTCGCACCAGAAAAGCTCGAGTACGGAAGCCCGGAGCGGCCGTGGTCCGTATAAACTTTTTTCTGATGGTTTTCTTGAGATAACGAGTTAATTTACCGATGGTTTTCGAGGCCACTTTTTCTCCCCTGTCCGCCCCTGTTTATATGTGCATATGCATCATTCGGTAACCATGGAGACGGCCTGGTCCCTGTCTCCTTAAACGACGCGGGCTGATATGAAAGTTATCTCTACAAGACGAACAAACTGCGAACACATATAAACACATATAAACAGGGGCGGGCTGGGGAGAAAAAGTGGCCTCGAAAACCATCGGTAAATGAACTCGTTATCTCGAGAAAACCATCAGAAAAAAGTTTATACGGACCACGGCCGCTCCGGGCTTCCGTACTCGATTATTTAGATGTTTCACGTTTACTGTGTTTATTACAAATAATTGTCACTGAAATCTGATTTTTGTTTTCCTTTCATTACTATCTGACACAGTCTTCATAGGATCCGTTACTGTCCGATACGTCGGTGCATCCCTCATTACCAGCAAGTGACCCAGCTCGAAAGCTAAAAGATTTAGCTTCACCCTCCACCTGGGAAAGCAGCCGGCGAGCATGCTCAGTGTGGGATGGATGAGCGGATCACCGATGGGCGGTTTGGAGCAGCGTCTGTCTAATCCCAGAACAGCACCAGAAACCACGTTTGACTAGCAGCATCATTTGTGAACATCTTCTTACCCCCTGCTGCGTCCTGTGAGCAGAGTTCCAGCCTCGTTTTGGTGTTGATGAAGGTAGTCCGGCTAGTTAGCTGGGGTTTAAAAAATAAAGCGTTTTGCTTCTCAGAACAATATGCGTTCAACAGAGTAATACATTTGCATCACAAAATGGTTCTCCAGGAAAAAGTCAGACCTCACAATCTCTTGGCCCTATTTTCTCTCCCTTCATATCACTGCCTGCTGCCGCCTGCCGACAGCCGCGCCTGTTACAGTGTTTGCTGCTCGGTCTGCGCTTCGGTCTGCACAGTTTACACAGCAGGCAGTGATATGAAGGGAGAGAAAATAGGGCCAAGAGATTGTGATGTTTCACCTCTGATTTGATCAAATAAAAAAAAAAATTAAACATGATTTTCTTTGGATTTGGAGTTTTTGAGCCTCTCGTTGAAGTCACTTTAAATCCTCCATCAGCTACATTCTGTCTAAGAACTAAATTTATGTTTTCTGGGCCGATCAAGATGCAGATATTGGACTTAATTGTATAAGTATGAACATATTGAGACTAAAGTAGGGTCCAACACACACAGAGGTGGGTAGAGCAGCCAAAAACTGTACTCAGGTAAAAGTAAAAAGAGAAAATAGGGCCAAGCGATTGTGAGGTCTGACTTTTTCCTGGAGAACCATTTTGTGATGCAAATGTATTACTCTGTTGAACGCATATTGTTCTGAGAAGCAAAACGCTTTATTTTTTAAACCCCAGCCAACTAGCCGGACTACCTTCATCAACACCAAAACGAGGCTGGAACTCTGCTCACAGGACGCAGCAGGGGGTAAGAAGATGTTCAGAAATGATGTTGCTGATATGGGATGTTACACAGCTTCATGTCAAAAGAGGCGAACTGTCCCTTTAAGTGGCCTCATGTAAGAGCTGCTCTAACAGTAATTTAGGGTTTTTCTCTTTATTCTATTATAGTCGTTATAGGAGATGTGAAAATGTGATGAACAAAGGCTCAACTGCTGTTTTCTTTGCAGCTGATTCGCATTAATGTTGAAAAATGGGACGTTTTATCATTTTAAAGGGACCGAGGCTCAACAGTATCAGTTTAATCCTTTTGGGATCATCATTTGTTCATTTATTCTTAAAAAAAAAACATAATTCTTCCTGTAAAAGTTAAGGCGGTGAGTGAACCGAAGGAATAATTAGTTATAAAACAGAAATGCTCCACGGTAAAACGATTTTAGATTTATTTTAGATCGGCAGAGACGATTCGGTACCTCTGAATTGAACCTCATTTTCTGAGAGTATGAGATAATAAGTCAAATATAAATGAACAGAATTAAGAGTTACATGTAACATATGAGTGGATTATCCAGCCTAAAACTAGTTGGGATAGTGCATGTGCACGTGCACGTGGCCGCTGCTCTGAGGACGAACTCCACCGCAGAGCTTTCAGAGAAGCTCCACATCTGCCACATCTGGGCTCTTTGCAGACAGGAGTAACTCTCAGAGGATGGATCAGAGAGAATCTATAAATCATTTACACACACGTCCTGATGAAATTTAAACTATTTAAACGGCTGACATGTTTGGACTGGTGTCTGCGGTTAAAGCAGAAAGTGGGTTTATAAAGAAAACGTGGGGATTTTGGCATCTAATCTGTATCATTTTGGATGTAGTAAACTGAAATCTGTTCAAATAAAACTAGTATTTCTACATATTTCATATCTTTTCTCTGGGAATTGGGTGCACCTGTGATGAGCTCAGTGCTCTCATCCATTTTCACCATCACCATGACGACCGCTCACTGTGGAAGTTTGTTCTCCCCAACATCTCATGACTTTCTGGGTCTTTAAATGGAAAAATACACGGTCTCAGATGCCAGTTTGCAGGTGATTGTGTCCTCTTTCTGCGGTATAAATCAGGATATTGAGCAGTTGATGCTGAATTGGGGGCCTAGCAGCGAATTAGTAGCTTTTCCTATTATTATTGATCCGTTTCTGCTGCAATTGAAGTCTATGGCAGCCCCATAGAAAAGTTGTAAAAAGAAAGTTGTGAAATGTGGCACACGCATTCAGCACAGTGCCAAAGTCAAACTCAAGAATTTTCATGCCCCAAGAGCTTACTCTCTAGCGCCACCAACACGTCAAAGTTCAAAGTGCATTCAGCTTAATAACTTTGGACTACTTGGTCCAAATTTCACAAATGAGGCATCGTTGGAATCCTTGGATCGTGACGAGTCCATGACGTCCTATGACGTCATTTTCTGTCTAATTAGTTTTCCGCCATTTTGAATTTAATCAAAAACCTTCAAAAAGCATTTCAGGTCACACACAGTGTCCGATTTTCACGGGACTTGGCACATAGACTCTTCAGACCAAGCCGCACAAAAGTTATCGTGTGGAATGTTTAATTACGCTTCCGTTTGCCTGTGGCAGCCAATCAAACTCGGTGATGATGCCGCCAAACCGGAAGTGAAGCCATTTCTCGGCAACCGTTTGATGTTATGACGTCAAACTCCTAACACAGACTCATGGCCACATCTTTGAGGGGCCCAATAAGTTTGGTGACGTTTGGCGTTTAGGGGGCGCTATATGTAGCAAAAATGCATTTTTGCTCATATCTTTGGCCCTGTTTGTCCAAATTTCACAAATGAGGTACCGTTGGCTTCCCTGGATGCAGGCGAGGTCATCACAGTGCATGACGGCATTTGTGCCATGTTGGATTTTCCGCCATTTTGAACATGATCAAAAACCTTCGAAAAGCATTTTAGGCCACTGAGATTGTCCGATTTCCACGAGACTTGACACATAGAATCTTCAGACCAAGCCGCACAAAAGTTATCATGTGGATTTTTTAATTTCGCTTCCGTTTGCCCGTGGCAGCCAATCAAACTCTACACTGATGCAAAAACAGGACGTTAGGCCGTATCTCTGCGATGCATTGATGTATCGATGCCAAACTTGGTGCATGGATTCATGACCCCTTCCTGAGCAGCCCAAGCCTTGCCTATTGTGCTATGCTGCTAGCCCCCCCCCCCCCCATCACTGCTTGCAGCTATATTTCGAGTTGTTCCTGCATGAGTCCTGACGACTAAAAGACTGAAATCTGCTTCCTCTTCAGTTTGCAGCTTGATAAGCAGAAAATAATGTGGCGCACTGACGGATTAAAGCATGACGTTCATTATATAAAGACGGAAAATGTTTGATTCGCAGCCAGCGTCCTCGCTGAGTGTTAGATTTAAAAAATGCATGTCGCAGTGAACGTCTGTGTCCCTGCAGCAGCAGCTTTCAGGTGTTTTCCTCACCGTGACGTAAAAATCATCCGTCAATGTTACGGCGTGAAGTCGGGCGTAAGAAATGCTGACAATGAAGCTTTTCTCAGTGGAAATCTTCAGGTTATGATAGTTTTTTCTGCTCTGCGTTCAACAGGCTTATGATGAAGTCTGCAGTGGTGTGAGCTGCCGATGAGAGGCTGAGGTGAATGAAAATCTGTGTGTGAGATGCAGAGCCAGCCGGCGCAGTGCATTGTGGGAAACCAGGACGGACACTTACCCTGGGGCTGCTGAGGGGGCTGGTGGACAGCCCGGAGGACGCTCCGCTGATCGACCGTGACCTACACACACAAAGTGAGATCAATACTCAGACAGCGAACAATAAGCTGAAGGAAAACTGAGAGACAAACGCACAACATGTAGTTACGGGAACAACTTTTAAGCTTTTAAACTCTTATTATCCCGAATGAGAGCTTTAATAAGCTGAAACTTTATGCAGGAAGAAGAGCTTTAATAACCTGAAACATTATCCCAGAAGAAGAGCTTTAATAACCTGAAACTTTATCCCAGAAGAGCTTTAATAACCTGAAACATTATCCCAGAAGAAGAGCTTTAATAACCTGAAACATTATCCCTGAAGAAGAGCTTTAATAACCTGAAACTTTATCCCTGAAGAAGAGCTTTAATAACCTGAAACATTATCCCAGAAGAGCTTTAATAACCTGAAACATTATCCCAGAAGAGCTTTAATAACCTGAAACATTATCCCAGAAGAAGAGCTTTAATAACCTGAAACATTATCCCAGAAGAGCTTTAATAACCTGAAACATTATCCCAGAAGAGCTTTAATAACCTGAAACATTATCCCAGAAGAGCTTTAATAACCTGAAACATTATCCCAGAAGAGCTTTAATAACCTGAAACATTATCCCAGAAGAAGAGCTTTAATAACCTGAAACACTATCCCAGAAGAAGAGCTTTAATAACCTGAAACTTTATGCAGGAAGAAGAGCTTTAATAACCTGAAACATTATCCCAGAAGAAGAGCTTTAATAACCTGAAACACTATCCCAGAAGAAGAGCTTTAATAACCTGAAACATTATCCCAGAAGAAGAGCTTTAATAACCTGAAACACTATCCCAGAAGAAGAGCTTTAATAACCTGAAACATTATCCCAGAAGAAGAGCTTTAATAACCTGAAACATTATCCCAGAAGAAGAGCTTTAATAACCTGAAACATTATCCCAGAAGAAGAGCTTTAATAACCTGAAACATTATCCCAGAAGAAGAGCTTTAATAACCTGAAACTTTATCCCAGAAGAGCTTTAATAACCTGAAACATTATCCCAGAAGAAGAGCTTTAATAACCTGAAACTTTATCCCTGAAGAGCTTTAATAACCTGAAACATTATCCCTGAAGAGCTTTAATAACCTGAAACATTATCCCAGAAGAGCTTTAATAACCTGAAACATTATCCCTGAAGAGCTTTAATAACCTGAAACATTATCCCAGAAGAAGAGCTTTAATAACCTGAAACATTATCCCAGAAGAAGAGCTTTAATAACCTGAAACTTTATCCCAGAAGAAGAGCTTTAATAACCTGAAACTTTATCCCTGAAGAGCTTTAATAACCTGAAACATTATCCCTGAAGAGCTTTAATAACCTGAAACATTATCCCAGAAGAAGAGCTTTAATAACCTGAAACATTATCCCAGAAGAGCTTTAATAACCTGAAACTTTATCCCTGAAGAGCTTTAATAACCTGAAACATTATCCCTGAAGAGCTTTAATAACCTGAAACATTATCCCTGAAGAGCTTTAATAACCTGAAACATTATCCCTGAAGAGCTTTAATAACCTGAAACATTATCCCTGAAGAGCTTTAATAACCTGAAACTTTATCCCAGAAGAAGAGCTTTAATAACCTGAAACTTTATCCCAGAAGAAGAGCTTTAATAACCTGAAACTTTATCCCAGAAGAGCTTTAATAACCTGAAACACTATCCCAGAAGAAGAGCTTTAATAACCTGAAACTTTATCCCTGAAGAGCTTTAATAACCTGAAACATTATCCCAGAAGAAGAGCTTTAATAACCTGAAACATTATCCCAGAAGAAGAGCTTTAATAACCTGAAACATTATCCCAGAAGAAGAGCTTTAATAACCTGAAACATTATCCCAGAAGAGCTTTAATAACCTGAAACTTTATCCCAGAAGAGCTTTAATAACCTGAAACATTATCCCAGAAGAGCTTTAATAACCTGAAACTTTATCCCAGAAGAGCTTTAATAACCTGAAACACTATCCCAGAAGAAGAGCTTTAATAACCTGAAACATTATCCCAGAAGAAGAGCTTTAATAACCTGAAACATTATCCCAGAAGAAGAGCTTTCATAACCTGAAACATTATCCCAGAAGAAGAGCTTTAATAACCTGAAACTTTATCCCAGAAGAGCTTTAATAACCTGAAACTTTATCCCAGAAGAAGAGCTTTAATAACCTGAAACATTATCCCAGAAGAAGAGCTTTAATAACCTGAAACTTTATCCCTGAAGAGCTTTAATAACCTGAAACATTATCCCAGAAGAAGAGCTTTAATAACCTGAAACTTTATCCCAGAAGAGCTTTAATAACCTGAAACATTATCCCAGAAGAAGAGCTTTAATAACCTGAAACATTATCCCAGAAGAAGAGCTTTAATAACCTGAAACTTTATCCCAGAAGAAGAGCTTTAATAACCTGAAACTTTATCCCTGAAGAGCTTTAATAACCTGAAACATTATCCCTGAAGAGCTTTAATAACCTGAAACATTATCCCAGAAGAAGAGCTTTAATAACCTGAAACATTATCCCAGAAGAGCTTTAATAACCTGAAACTTTATCCCTGAAGAGCTTTAATAACCTGAAACATTATCCCTGAAGAGCTTTAATAACCTGAAACATTATCCCTGAAGAGCTTTAATAACCTGAAACATTATCCCTGAAGAGCTTTAATAACCTGAAACATTATCCCTGAAGAGCTTTAATAACCTGAAACTTTATCCCAGAAGAAGAGCTTTAATAACCTGAAACTTTATCCCAGAAGAAGAGCTTTAATAACCTGAAACTTTATCCCAGAAGAGCTTTAATAACCTGAAACATTATCCCAGAAGAAGAGCTTTAATAACCTGAAACATTATCCCAGAAGAAGAGCTTTAATAACCTGAAACATTATCCCAGAAGAAGAGCTTTAATAACCTGAAACATTATCCCAGAAGAAGAGCTTTAATAACCTGAAACATTATCCCAGAAGAGCTTTAATAACCTGAAACTTTATCCCAGAAGAGCTTTAATAACCTGAAACATTATCCCAGAAGAGCTTTAATAACCTGAAACTTTATCCCAGAAGAGCTTTAATAACCTGAAACATTATCCCAGAAGAAGAGCTTTAATAACCTGAAACATTATCCCAGAAGAAGAGCTTTAATAACCTGAAACATTATCCCAGAAGAAGAGCTTTAATAACCTGAAACATTATCCCAGAAGAAGAGCTTTAATAACCTGAAACATTATCCCAGAAGAAGAGCTTTCATAACCTGAAACATTATCCCAGAAGAAGAGCTTTAATAACCTGAAACATTATCCCTGAAGAAGAGCTTTAATAACCTGAAACATTATCCCAGAAGAAGAGCTTTAATAACCTGAAACTTTATCCCTGAAGAAGAGCTTTAATAACCTGAAACATTATCCCAGAAGAAGAGCTTTAATAACCTGAAACATTATCCCAGAAGAAGAGCTTTAATAACCTGAAACATTATCCCAGAAGAAGAGCTTTAATAACCTGAAACTTTATCCCTGAAGAAGAGCTTTAATAACCTGAAACACTATCCCAGAAGAAGAGCTTTAATAACCTGAAACATTATCCCAGAAGAGCTTTAATAACCTGAAACACTATCCCAGAAGAAGAGCTTTAATAACCTGAAACATTATCCCAGAAGAAGAGCTTTAATAACCTGAAACATTATCCCAGAAGAAGAGCTTTAATAACCTGAAACATTATCCCTGAAGAAGAGCTTTAATAACCTGAAACATTATCCCAGAAGAAGAGCTTTAATAACCTGAAACATTATCCCTGAAGAAGAGCTTTAATAACCTGAAACTTTATCCCAGAAGAGCTTTAATAACCTGAAACATTATCCCAGAAGAAGAGCTTTAATAACCTGAAACTTTATCCCAGAAGAAGAGCTTTAATAACCTGAAACATTATCCCAGAAGAAGAGCTTTAATAACCTGAAACTTTATCCCTGAAGAGCTTTAATAACCTGAAACATTATCCCAGAAGAAGAGCTTTAATAACCTGAAACTTTATCCCAGAAGAGCTTTAATAACCTGAAACATTATCCCAGAAGAAGAGCTTTAATAACCTGAAACTTTATCCCTGAAGAGCTTTAATAACCTGAAACATTATCCCTGAAGAGCTTTAATAACCTGAAACATTATCCCAGAAGAAGAGCTTTAATAACCTGAAACATTATCCCAGAAGAAGAGCTTTAATAACCTGAAACTTTATCCCAGAAGAAGAGCTTTAATAACCTGAAACTTTATCCCTGAAGAGCTTTAATAACCTGAAACATTATCCCTGAAGAGCTTTAATAACCTGAAACATTATCCCAGAAGAAGAGCTTTAATAACCTGAAACATTATCCCTGAAGAGCTTTAATAACCTGAAACTTTATCCCTGAAGAGCTTTAATAACCTGAAACATTATCCCTGAAGAGCTTTAATAACCTGAAACATTATCCCTGAAGAGCTTTAATAACCTGAAACATTATCCCTGAAGAGCTTTAATAACCTGAAACTTTATCCCTGAAGAGCTTTAATAACCTGAAACATTATCCCAGAAGAGCTTTAATAACCTGAAACATTATCCCAGAAGAAGAGCTTTAATAACCTGAAACATTATCCCAGAAGAAGAGCTTTAATAACCTGAAACATTATCCCAGAAGAAGAGCTTTAATAACCTGAAACATTATCCCAGAAGAAGAGCTTTAATAACCTGAAACATTATCCCAGAAGAAGAGCTTTAATAACCTGAAACATTATCCCAGAAGAAGAGCTTTAATAACCTGAAACTTTATCCCAGAAGAGCTTTAATAACCTGAAACATTATCCCAGAAGAGCTTTAATAACCTGAAACTTTATCCCAGAAGAGCTTTAATAACCTGAAACACTATCCCAGAAGAAGAGCTTTAATAACCTGAAACATTATCCCAGAAGAAGAGCTTTAATAACCTGAAACATTATCCCAGAAGAAGAGCTTTAATAACCTGAAACATTATCCCAGAAGAAGAGCTTTCATAACCTGAAACATTATCCCAGAAGAAGAGCTTTAATAACCTGAAACTTTATCCCAGAAGAGCTTTAATAACCTGAAACTTTATCCCAGAAGAAGAGCTTTAATAACCTGAAACTTTATCCCAGAAGAAGAGCTTTAATAACCTGAAACTTTATCCCAGAAGAGCTTTAATAACCTGAAACATTATCCCAGAAGAAGAGCTTTAATAACCTGAAACTTTATCCCTGAAGAGCTTTAATAACCTGAAACATTATCCCTGAAGAGCTTTAATAACCTGAAACATTATCCCAGAAGAGCTTTAATAACCTGAAACTTTATCCCAGAAGAAGAGCTTTAATAACCTGAAACATTATCCCAGAAGAGCTTTAATAACCTGAAACATTATCCCTGAAGAGCTTTAATAACCTGAAACATTATCCCAGAAGAAGAGCTTTAATAACCTGAAACATTATCCCAGAAGAAGAGCTTTAATAACCTGAAACTTTATCCCAGAAGAAGAGCTTTAATAACCTGAAACTTTATCCCTGAAGAGCTTTAATAACCTGAAACATTATCCCTGAAGAGCTTTAATAACCTGAAACATTATCCCAGAAGAAGAGCTTTAATAACCTGAAACATTATCCCTGAAGAGCTTTAATAACCTGAAACTTTATCCCTGAAGAGCTTTAATAACCTGAAACATTATCCCTGAAGAGCTTTAATAACCTGAAACATTATCCCTGAAGAGCTTTAATAACCTGAAACATTATCCCTGAAGAGCTTTAATAACCTGAAACATTATCCCTGAAGAGCTTTAATAACCTGAAACATTATCCCTGAAGAGCTTTAATAACCTGAAACATTATCCCTGAAGAGCTTTAATAACCTGAAACTTTATCCCAGAAGAAGAGCTTTAATAACCTGAAACTTTATCCCAGAAGAAGAGCTTTAATAACCTGAAACTTTATCCCAGAAGAGCTTTAATAACCTGAAACATTATCCCAGAAGAAGAGCTTTAATAACCTGAAACATTATCCCAGAAGAAGAGCTTTAATAACCTGAAACATTATCCCAGAAGAAGAGCTTTAATAACCTGAAACATTATCCCAGAAGAAGAGCTTTAATAACCTGAAACATTATCCCAGAAGAGCTTTAATAACCTGAAACTTTATCCCAGAAGAGCTTTAATAACCTGAAACATTATCCCAGAAGAGCTTTAATAACCTGAAACTTTATCCCAGAAGAGCTTTAATAACCTGAAACACTATCCCAGAAGAAGAGCTTTAATAACCTGAAACATTATCCCAGAAGAAGAGCTTTAATAACCTGAAACATTATCCCAGAAGAAGAGCTTTAATAACCTGAAACATTATCCCAGAAGAAGAGCTTTAATAACCTGAAACATTATCCCAGAAGAAGAGCTTTCATAACCTGAAACATTATCCCAGAAGAAGAGCTTTAATAACCTGAAACTTTATCCCTGAAGAAGAGCTTTAATAACCTGAAACATTATCCCAGAAGAAGAGCTTTAATAACCTGAAACATTATCCCAGAAGAAGAGCTTTAATAACCTGAAACATTATCCCAGAAGAAGAGCTTTAATAACCTGAAACTTTATCCCTGAAGAAGAGCTTTAATAACCTGAAACACTATCCCAGAAGAAGAGCTTTAATAACCTGAAACATTATCCCAGAAGAGCTTTAATAACCTGAAACACTATCCCAGAAGAAGAGCTTTAATAACCTGAAACATTATCCCAGAAGAAGAGCTTTAATAACCTGAAACATTATCCCAGAAGAAGAGCTTTAATAACCTGAAACTTTATCCCAGAAGAAGAGCTTTAATAACCTGAAACATTATCCCAGAAGAAGAGCTTTAATAACCTGAAACACTATCCCTGAAGAAGAGCTTTAATAACCTGAAACTTTATCCCAGAAGAGCTTTAATAACCTGAAACATTATCCCAGAAGAAGAGCTTTCTCTGGTTCTTACCTGCGGACGTTCACCACAGTTTTTTCCTCCAAAAGGTTTGTTTCTGACACATAATTCTTCTACTGAATTACAACCAAAACAAATGGAGCCTTCGCTGCCACATTCTGCAGTTTATTCGCTGAGAACCAGTGGGAGGAGTCATGTTCAAACATTTCTTAAATGTGGTTTTTAAAGATGGAAGCCCGGCTGCTGCCTCAGGAAGTCTGAGCGACACCAACAGGTGTCTCAAATATGAACAACTTCCTGACTTAGTTCATAAATAGTTCAGACATGCCGCCATTTTAAACGCACACACACACGCACACAAATATTTCATATGCTTCAAATGCAAAATTCATTAGCATTCTCTTTTCTTCTCTTCATGAGCTTTTCCATTTTTCATTTACGTGTCATTAACTTTTCATATTTCCCTCCTTCTCCACGCTTTTTCCAAATGTCCACACACACACACACACACACACACACACACACACACACACACCACAAAGCACACAGACCTGCTGATATCTTTGAGGACTTTGGGATTTAATTGCCCATAGACAATTTGGCTTTGTGGGAAGTTAAAAATGAAAACAGTAAATCATAATTAAATATGCTTGAACTCGACACACACACACACACTCTGACATGTTTGAGAGATGACTTTAAACAGCTTTTACTGCTGCGCTGTCATCGTCTGCGTCTTTATTTTCAGCTCAAACCGCCCCTGATGCCACCGGCAGTATTTTTCTTTCTTATTGCATTTTCATCTTAATCAGCGTCTCTTTCTTCTGCTTCTCTGAACATCTTATAGGTACATATAAAAGTTCCAAAAATCCACATTTGGTAATATATCCTTAATGGCCTCTTATGTAAACAGCTGTAATGGTTTAACTCCACATGCTGAATGCATGTGTCTGCAGTAAAAGTCACATCAGACTTAATTTATGTATTTATATTATACGCTGGCCCTCTTATCCTGTGTGTGGAGAGGAGTTGTTTCATAATTAAAGTGAGGGAACCCCGGAGCTACGCTAATGATTCAGGGATGAACTGTGACCCAATCAGCTGAGCAGAAAAATAAAAAAATAAATACACTGAACTGTACGAGCAGTTAAATAAGTAGTAAACGTATAAATATATAAAAATTTCAGTACAAACAAAAAAAGTGTCTGGAAATAAACGAGAATTCTGCAAATTCTTTCAAAATGCTTTCATAATAACACACTTAAAAATAATTGCTCTATAGTAAAAAATATAAGAAAATATAGATTTATGTCAGTGTTTTTGTTAAATATGTATTTGTATATTTTAAAACTGTATTCTCAGAATTATTATTGTAACAGTGCTCTAAAAAAAACATGTATTTCTAAATAA
Organism: Odontesthes bonariensis; assembly: GCF_027942865.1. Classification (NCBI taxonomy): domain Eukaryota; kingdom Metazoa; phylum Chordata; class Actinopteri; order Atheriniformes; family Atherinopsidae; genus Odontesthes; species Odontesthes bonariensis. Next base: position 44,921,652 of record NC_134506.1, read on the forward strand.
TTAGTATATTTCACACTTGCATTTCAGCCCATAAAGTAATAAAGTATATTGGAAAGCAGTCGTAGAAATGTGCCAAAAGTCCTTTGAGCAAATGCAATAAGAACACATCTCCTCTCATCTTTAGTGTTCTCATAAAACAAAGTAAATTAAAGTTATTTTATTTGAACTGAGCAGGTAAATTAGTGCACACACAGCCATGAACTTCAGTGGACTTCAGAATACAACTAAAATAAACACTTAAGGTCAGGTTAACTGATCACTTTAAGTGCAGGAAGGATCAGTCTGACTCCAGATATGATCACATCTATCCTTCTCCTTGCTTTACCTGCTTTAATCACACATAATGTGTGTCATCTCTGCTTCGCTGACTAATACTGAGGAAGTGCCGATCGACTGTCAGCCACTTCAGCAAATGAGATGAGATTAACACGCATCTCATTAAAGGGCGACATCCATCCGGTCCAAACCCCGGGAAGCTGCAGCCGGCAGGTCCTCGAAAAGAACTAAACGGATTCCTGGTTCCTCGTGTGTTTGTGGAGGAGAACCCAACAATCCCCCCAATTAGATGATGAGTGAGATAAAGAGCTATCGAGTGTGACTGGAAGCCCAGTTTCCATCTCCTGTTTGTGCTCCATCTGCATTCTTGCCAATTAATTTATGCTAATCTCCGTCCGGGCTGCACATCCACCCCGCTAACTGCGTCTCTGCGGCAAGGTCGGCCACACGGGGAGGCTGCAGCGCGGCAGCTCGTCCTCTAAGGTTCCCGGAGAAAACAGGGGGGATGCAGAACAATGTGAGCCCCTGCTGCACACCGACGCTGAGCAGTCGGGATGTTGGGGATGCAAACAGGGAGAGAAGGAGGCAGGAAGTTGACCTAAAAATTCAGTTTGCCTCCTGAGGGCTGCGGGAGTAACGTCAAAGAGGAAGAAGGTGCAGAGAGGAGCGAGTTCTGCTCCCCCAAACACAGTGAGCACACAGATCAGACGCAGTTTTAATATCAGCGGGACCTCTTTCCTCCTTCAAAGTCACCACCAGCACCACACTGAGTGTTGATAGTCGGCACTCAGTCGGAGGACGCCGCCGAAAACTGAGGAAATGAGTTTAATAACGGCACATTTCTACAGAAGAAGAGGCGGAGCCCATGGATCCAGCAACATTTCACTGCTAATTGCTCAGGGTTTCGTTCTCCTTCTTTCTTGTGATTGGCTGGATGCAGTCACATGGGTCAGTAAAAGGCCGGGGGGGGGGGCGGTGCCGTGGTCTCTCTACCACCAACTCCAGCCACTCCACTCCCTTCCTTTGAGTCTCCAGCTCCCTTCCTTTGAGGCTTCGCCTCCCTTCCTTTGAGGCTCCACCCTCTTCCACTGAGGCTCCACCCCCTTCATTTGAGTCTCCGCCCCCCCCCTCCTTTGAGGCTCCACCTCCCTTCCTTTGAGTCTCCGCCCTCTTCCACTGAGTCTCCGCCCCCTCCCTTTGAGTTTCCGCCCCTCTTCCTTAAAGTCTCCGCCCCTTTTCCTTTGAGGCTCCACCCCCCTTCCTTTGAGTCTCCACCCCCTCCCTTTGAGTCTCCGCCCCCTCCCTTTGAGTCTCCGCCCCTCTTCCTTTGAGGCTCCGTCCCTCTTCCTTTGAGTCTCCGCCTCCCTTCCCTTGAGTCTCTGCCCCCTTCCTTTGAGGCTCCGCCTCCCTTCCCTTGAGTCTCTGCCTCCCTTCCTTTGAGTCTCCGCCTCCCTTCCTTTGAGTCTCCGCCCCCTTCCTTTGAGTCTCCGCCTCCCTTCCCTTGAGTCTCCGCCTCCTTTCCCTTGAGTCTCCGCCCCCTTCCTTTGTCTCCGCCTCCTTTCCCTTGAGTCTCCGCCCCCTTCCTTTGAGTCTCCGCCTCCCTTCCTTTGTCTCCGCCTCCTTTCCCTTGAGTCTCCGCCCCCTTCCTTTGTCTCCGCCTCCTTTCACTTGAGTCTCTGCCCCCTTCCTTTGAGGCTCCGCCTCCCTTCCCTTGAGTCTCTGCCTCCCTTCCTTTGAGTCTCCGCCTCCCTTCCTTTGAGTCTCCGCCCCCTTCCTTTGAGTCTCCGCCTCCCTTCCCTTGAGTCTCCGCCTCCTTTCCCTTGAGTCTCCGCCCCCTTCCTTTGTCTCCGCCTCCTTTCCCTTGAGTCTCCGCCCCCTTCCTTTGAGTCTCCGCCTCCCTTCCCTTGAGTCTCCGCCTCCCTTCCCTTGAGTCTCCGTCCCCCTTCCTTTGAGGCTCCGCCCCTTCCCTTGAGGCTCCGCCCCCCTTACTTTGAGTCTCCACCCCCCTTACTTTGAGTCTCCGTCCCTCTTCCTTTGACGCTCCGCCCCTCTGTTGTGGTTTATGTGATGTTATGGGTCCTTTGAGCCTTTGGAACTTTAAAGTTTGATCAACAGGATCAAGTCCAACATGATCAGGCACGTACGGTCGGACCAATGAGAGGCAGAGATGCTCAGTGACCACATGTGTGAACATCTGGATGGACGAGGGCTTCGCTGGTCAGCTCTTAAAGAAAAGAAGAAGCCTGAATATCCAGAGAGCATTCTGGGATGTTCTTTATCGCTCTTAAAGTGAGCGATCCACCTCAGTGCTTTACATGCCGTAAAGTCTCACACATGGCTGTTTGACTGCGTGCACCTCTTTCTTTTTAAGGAGAAATATATCTAAACACCCATGTTTGTAAAGTGAAATGTGAAAAAATCTTTCAAACTTCAACTTTCTCACTGATTCTGTGACAGAAAAACTGGTTAAAGACGGACTTCTACAGTGTAGGAGACTCACAACATGCCACATTTAACAGTGAAAGAAACACAAAACAAGGGAGTTACGGATGAAAGAAGACAACACGACACAGGAAGTGAGATTAAGAGTGCAGACCAGTACCTTTCCTCCTTGCTGCAGTTAGCGTTTGTGATATCCAAGCTTTTACTGAAAACTGATTTGCTAAAGAGGGGGCAGACAGAGAAATCAGGAGACAGAAAGGGAGTCACATGAGGGAGTCCTAAAGTCCGGCATGCTGTCAGTCCTCAGAGCAAAGATTCAGCAGCAAACAGAAGAGCAGACAGGACACGCATGCACACACCAGACGCCAGTGGACAAACACTGAGGAGAAGCATGCTGCAGACACTCAACACGTTCACCTGTGGGACATTTTCACATGTCGGGTTGTGCTGAGTCATCATCCAGCAGACGATGAATCAGCAGCCAAACGGCTTTCTGTCTCACTTCAACAAGTAAACCGACTCCTGCTTTTTAATCTGCATCCAAAACCCGAGCTCTAACTAACCCGAGATCTAACTAACCCGAGCTCTAACTAACCCGAGATCTAACTAACCCGAGCTCTAACTATCCCGAGCTCTAACTAACCCAAGCTCTAACTAACCCAAGCTCTAATCCGAGCTCTAACCCAAGCTCTAACTAACCCGAGCTCTAACTAACCTGAGCTCTAACTAACCCAAGCTCTAATCCGAGCTCTAACCCGAGCTCTAACTAACCTGAGCTCTAACTAACCCAAGCTCTAACCCAAGCTCTAACTAACCTGAGAGCTAACTAACCCGAGAGCTAACTAACCCAAGCTCTAACCCGAGCTCTAACCCGAGCTCTAACCCGAGAGCTAACTAACCCAAGAGCTAACTAACCCGAGCTCTGACTAACCCGAGCTCTGCGGCCGGAGCTCTGCGGCCGGAGCTCTGCGGCCGGAGCTCTGCGGCCGGAGCTCTGCAGCTGGAGCTCTGCAGCTGGAGCTCTGCAGCTGGAGCTCTGCAGCTGCAGCCGGAGCTCTGCAGCCGGAGCTCTGCAGCTGCAGCTGGAGCTCTGCAGCCGGAGCTCTGCAGCTGCAGCCGGAGCTCTGCAGCCGGAGCTCTGCAGCTGCAGCCGGAGCTCTGCAGCTGCAGCTGGAGCTCTGCAGCTGCAGCCGGAGCTCTGCAGCTGCAGCTGGAGCTCTGCAGCCGGAGCTCTGCAGCTGCAGCCGGAGCTCTGCGGCCGGAGCTCTGCGGCCGGAGCTCTGCGGCCGGAGCTCTGCAGCCGGAGCTCTGCGGCCGGAGCTCTGCGGCCAGCGGCCGGAGCTCTGCGGCCGGAGCTCTGCAGCCGGAGCTCTGCAGCCGCAGCCGGAGCTCTGCAGCTGCAGCCGGAGCTCTGCGGCCAGCGGCCGGAGCTCTGCGGCCGGAGCTCTGCAGCTGCAGCCGGAGCTCTGCGGCCGGAGCTCTGCAGCTGCAGCCGGAGCTCTGCAGCTGGAGCTCTGCAGCTGGAGCTCTGCGGCCGGAGCTCTGCGGCCGGAGCTCTGCAGCTCTAACCCAAACCCATCAGTATGTCCGTGTCATTCAAACTATTTCACCAAAAGGTGATTTTTTTTTTTTAATGATTATTTTAAAGTATCAACATTTTTTAATGCTAAACAATAAAAGCAGATTCGTGTGTTTTTCCATTTCTTTCTGTTTCTTTAACATTTTGAACCCAAAGCTAGACTAAAACGCTTCACAGAGTCTCAAAACAAGTCGGTTTGGGGCTATAAATCGACTCTGAGGGTCAACAGCGGGACCTCATCGGCACAAACACGAGGAGTTCGGTTTATTTGAACGACTAATTCATCATTAATTGGTCACAGTTAATAGTTAATAATACACAGATGAAGGAGGCTTCTCCACAGTCATCATCACAGTGAGCAGAGCTTAAAATAAGGAATAAGAGAAATTGATTTTTCATCTTCACTCACTGACAACATGACCGACCCAGCTGATCATTTCAGCTCCAACCTGAGCAGAACTCCATCTCCAGTTTCCACAGTTTGAAAGCGAAACACTTCAAACGGCACGAAGTTAAAGAGTAAAGTCTAACGAGCCTCGGCCCGTAAATCTTCAGGGTTTCATCATTATCGCAGCTCTGCGGTTCCAACCGTCCACTCTGCACACGCTGATTATTTCCCCTGGAACTGCACATCTGGACTGAAACTGGAGGAAACTGTGGTCTGATCTGCCGGAGCCTCGGGTCCGGATCAGATAAAAGTGACCCTCAAATGATTCAAAGTTAAACAACTTTTACTGAGGATCAGGAAGGATGTCGGAGCTGATTCACGGCTCTGCTTCAGGATTACAGACCTTTACAGAACTGTCATGTGACCAGATCGCTGTTCCACTGTGTGTGTGTGTGTGTGTGTGTGTGGGGGGGGGGGTTCACCCCATTAGCAATGACATCTTCAGCATGAACATCTGATAAAAACCTACAGCTCTCCTCTCAGGAACTTTTTCAGTGTGGGATGAAAGCTGGAAGTTAGAAACCATCTGGCTCCGACCGCCCCACTCACAGCTGCTAATGATGTCCAGATGAATACGAGAAAAATGAGCTGAACACGCCCCCGTTTAAAACTTTCTGGTAAAAGCACCATGGCTGTGTTCGAAACCACATACTACATACTGCATACTACATACTGCATACTGCATACTACATACTGCATACTACATACTGCATACTACATACTGCATACTACATACTACATACTACATACTGATCGATCAGACAGTATGCAGAGCGTTTACCCACAATGCATTTCGCTCCTGCACGAGCCGAAATCAGCCGGCCTGAAGCTGATTTCTCTTAAGCTCTAAACTCTGTAAACTTTAGCAACATTTGAAACATTTTCAGGTGAGAAAGTAGTCGTTTAGATCCCCAACGTGTTGAAAACCTGACAAAATACCGGCTATTTACAATGTTGTTCCCACGAATTCGGCGCTACTAAAGCTAGCCGCAGTGAGCAACGCACTTCCTGTTATTTTCACAAAATAAAATACCCGTTGCCTTTTATCATAGGGAAAGCCGTTACCATACAATTGGTGCTTTTGTTTTGAAAACAGGAAGTGAACCTACCCTCGTTGTAGCTAGCTTGAAACTGTCGTTTTGACAGGAAATGACGATCGGCGACGTCACGTTACGTTGCATCTTGGGTAGTTTGAGTATGAGTAGTAACCTCATGATGCATACCCAACATTTCGGAGAATCTAGTATGCATCCGGGAACTTCTCGCTTACTCAAACTCGCATACTAATTCAAAATGTTAGTAGGAGTAGTAGGAGAAGTATGCGGTTTCGAACACAGCCAGTGTCTGACATCTTTAAAGGTGCAGTGCGTGGGATTCACCGATATCTCGTGGAGAAAATGAAGAACTGAATCTCCGTGGCCTCACAAAAGGCCCCCTGTGGAGCCGGGGTTTGTCCCCTCTTGGCTTCTGTAGAAACGTGGCGATGCAACAAAGTGGACTCAACAATAACGAACATGTGTAACGGACTTAAGGTGTAGTGGGATTCCACTTGCCATAAAAAAAAACTCTTCACACAACACACAAACTTAGTCCTATGTTACTTAAATGCAGCACCCCTGGAAGTTAAGGTTGTTACCCCGGGGTAAACAGCGGTCGGACCTTGCTGTCTGCCTAGTAGGTGCACAAGTTTTTGAGCTCAACTATTGTTTTATATTAATTACTTTAATTTTATTATTAAGGCTGTTTGGTTTAAGTTGTATTTTATAAAGCTATAGCTCCCAAACGGTTGAGCATGTTCTTTTTCATAAATGTTGACGGTATTTTTGTCTTTTTTGTTTATAAACTGGCTAGTGTTGCATGTCGTTAGCTAACCTGGACTTTCCTTTCACATTTTTCAGATGTGTGTACTGTGTGTGTGTGTGAGGAAACCGGGACTGACTGTCTTAATTCCCCACCAGAAATAAAAGGCAAGTTTGCCAACAGTGACCGTCTTCTTCAGTGATAAACACAACGCAAGAAAGAGTAAAAAGCCGCTACACGTGCACCATCTGATTAAAACAGCAGATCCTGCCCTGTTCTATCGGCCCGTCCCACTGGAAAAAATGCCCCCCCCCCAAAAATAAGTTAAAAAAAAACAGCAAATACAAGACGTTTTGCCAACGTTTTGCCAATGGAACTAGTGAAAATTGGCTTGTCAAGATTTCTTGAAATAAGATGTGATATTTGGGACTTTTGAGACTTTTGTGATCTTGAAATTAGCTTAAAAACCTCTTCAAATGTCAAAAAAAGCTTATTTCATATGATATATGACTCAAAACAATTTGTTTTCAAGACTTTTTCATTTAACAAGATATTCCAGATGTATTGTCTTCAAACAAGTCCCTATATCTGGCTGAAATGGTGCTTGTTAGGTAGTTGTGTCTGACATTAAGTGTAATGAGATATTTTAACTAGAAATGAGACAAATATACTTGGTAAGACTTTGATTTTTCCCAGTGCCCCCGCAGGACGTCCGCCACAGAAGAGCCTCATCCTCTCCCGCCGCATGCTCACATGCACACAAACCCGAGAGTCCCGTTCATGCACTTTCACAGCCGTGACGCCGCTCCGGCAGAGCTAAGAGCGGGGCCTTTAGTCTCTGGCAGAACGTGAAACAGGAGCCGGTGCGATGTGCACGTCAGAACCAACGGTGGGAAATGAAGACGCAGACGAGGCCTCATACTGAAAGCATGTTTACCTTACAAAGAGTGAGAAACAGCAGCTACATTATGTGTCTTCTGTGTCAACCAAAACAAACGCACATTTCAGCAGAAACTCAACATCTAACTTGAGGAAACATGTAGCGCTAAGTTTCCTAAACTCGTTTTTCCCCCATGGATAGGTGAATGTTTGTTTTTTAGGTTACATATGGGTTACATATGTTTTAAACATTTCCTAAGTCTCTCTTATCTTTTACTAAAGTACTTTAATGTACCTGGATTATTTTAATTTAAGCTATTTTGTAATTAATTAATTCAGTTCAATTTATTTTATCAATTGGATGAACTCTAATTTGCCTAAAGATGATTATTTAGTATTAGTTATTTAGTATTATTTAGTCCATTAAAGGCATAAAAAGCCCCAAAAAAACAAAAACAAAACCCTGGCTCCCTCTCCGGGGTTTGTCCCCTCTTGGCTTCCGTAGAAACGTGGCGATGCAACAAAGTGGACTCGACAATAACGGACATGCACCATCTGATTAAAACAGCAGATCCTGCCCTGTTCTATCAGAAGAGCCTCGTCCTCTCCCGCCGCATGCTCACATGCACACAATCCCCAGAGTCCCGTTCATGCACTTTCACAGCTGTGACGTGAAACAGGAGCCGGTGTGATGTGCACATCCTGAACTGGCGCAGACAGAAGAATGTATTTAACTGCAGTTCAACGAAGCGGGGAAAGGCCGGCGGCCGCCAACAGACCTCAGAGCTGAGCTGCAGGCGGGTAAACACCAAGACTTTAGGATCTCGCTTCCCGTTTCCCCTGAACTGTCTTTAAATACATTATTTATCACAGCTGACAATCACAGGTCACCACCGACACTTTGGACCAGAGATGGGACCAAGTCACACATGTGCAAGTCTCAAGTCTTAGCTTTCAAGTCCCAAGTAAATTTTTTTTGGGCAAGTCAAGTCAAAGTCAAGTCACCTTATTATTGCAGTTTTACCTGCAGAGTCTGATCTTAATAAAGTGAAAACACAAAGATATAAGTAACTGTCAGTAAACATTGTTTGCCAATGTGTCCAACCTGTCCACCCCGTATCATATCAAGCTAACGTTAGCTAACTACCAACCAGGCTAACAGGATAATATTAGCTAATTTGACGAGCACTTACTGGTCAGAATGGATCTAAGACCAGGCTTAAAACTTTCCTTTCTGATAAAGCTTATAGTTAGGGATGGCTCAGGTGGCTCTGAAACATCCCATAGTTTAGCTGCTATAGGCCCAGCCTGCTGGGGGGCCTCATCTGTCACACCTTTCCTCACTTTACTTTCTTTTTCCCCCGTTCAATTTCTCAAATGACATTATGTACATGTGACATTATTGTGGTCATTAACTGGTGTTTCCCTGTTCCAACAGGTATCCTTTGAATGGTGTTACAGTGTTTGTTGTCCCCTCTTTCTGTCTTCTCAAACCCCAGCTGGTGGAGGCGGATGGCCACCCTTCCTGGTTCTGGTTCTGCCAGAGGTTTCTTCCTGTTCAAAGGGAGTCGTTCCTCTCCACAGTCGCATCAGGCACGCTCAGGACGGGAGATTGGACTGAAGACAAGTTTCAGCTCAATCTGTTGGTTTCCTTAGCTAGGAAAGTGTTTTTGAATTAGCTCTACATGTATGAATTGGATTATTTTATGAATAATTATGATTACAATGAATTGAATTCCAATTGGCTTGAATTGGACTTTATTATCTAAGTGCCTTGAGATGACATTTGTTGTATTTGGCGCTATATAAATAAAACTGAATTGAATTGAATTGAATCTTCAAATGACGAACAAAGTTGGAAGTTATGCTAGATGCTTAACACTCAAGTCATTCAAGTCATCGTGTCTCAAGTCAAGTGCTGAGTCTTTAACTTCCAAGTCTGAGTCGAGTCTCAAGTCTTTTATTTTTTGTCAAGTCAAGTCACAAGTCATCAGAACAGCGACTCCAGTCGACTTGAGTCCAAGTCACAGCGACTCGAGTCCCCATCTCTGGTTTGGACGACAGGAAACCCTCCCGCCGGGTTTGCTCATGCACACGTGCAGCTCTCCGTCTCTCACCTCTGGCCGTGGGTCGCCATGTCGATGGCCCGCCGCACCGGCACGGGGGACCCCCCCTCCGTGACGGTCAGCACCTCCATGGACTTCCGCTCCGGCCTCCGCTTGCCGTGGCGGCTCAGCATGGGCGAGTCCACGCGCTTCCTGGGAGGGTCTGCAGGGCCGTGGGGGGAAAAAAGAGCGAGAAAGCATCGAAAAAGATGGAATTAACCGATGAAAAGGCAACTGCTTCCAGGAGAGAAATGCCATAAGAGGTTGATTAATACCTCAGTTTATATATGCAATGAATAATTTACTGACAAATAAATAATACGGGAGGAAAGCAAAGCACTCTAAACTATCCATTATGCAGTCTCCATTTTCCTGCTGCGGCATTTAAAAGATGGAGGACGGAAGAACCTGGCAACATAATGAGTTCCCCACAGAATTAGATAAACCTACACACACACACACACATACATTGAGGTGTCTTCCTATTTAAAGGCAGCTTCTGTCGTTGGGTTTCTGTCTACGAACTGGGTCACGATTTGATTGGTCTTTCACGTCCAAGGTTTTACACTGGAAAAAATGCCCCTCCAAAAGTAAAAAAACAACAAATAAAAGACGTTTTTGCTTGAAATAAGCAAATAAATCTGCCAATGGAACTAGTGAAAATCGGCTTGTCAAGATTTCTTGAAATGAAATGTGATATTTAGGACTTTTGAGTTAAAAGTGATCTTTAAATTAGCTTAAAAACCTCTTCAAATGTAAAAAAAAAAAAAGCTTGTTTCATATAAATCCGACTCAAAACAATTTGTTTTCAAGACATTTAATAAGATATTCCAGATGTATTATCTTCAAACAAGTCCCTATATCTGGCTGAAATGGTACTTGTTAGGCAGTTGTGTCTTATATTAAGTGTAATGAGATATTTTGACTAGAAATGAGAAAAATATACTTGGTAAGACTTTGATTTTTTCCAGTGTATGCATGAGAAGCTAATAAAAAAAGGATCTGGTTCTTCATCAGGTCCAAACACGAGCTGAATGCAACCTCAGATGAACCAAAACACATTACATTGTGTCACCATTCATTTAATAAAAGAACGAAGCAGAATGTAGAATTTACCTGGATTATTTTAATTTAAGCCACTTTGTAATGAATTAATTAATTTTAATTTATTTTATCAATGGGATGAACTCTAATTTGCCTAAAGATGATTATTTAGTATTTTTGTCTGTCTGATTGAATGCTTGCGTTAACAAATAAATCAGACGTTACTCAACAGTTACTCAGTACTCGAGTAGTTTTTTCACCGAGCACTTTTTTACTCTTACTCAAGTAATTATTTGGATGATTACTTTTTACTTTTACTTGAGTACACTTTTTGGCTGCTCTACCCACCTCTGTGTGTGTTGGACCCTACTTTAGTCTAAATATGTTCATACTTATACAATTAAGTCCAATATCTGCATCTTGATTGGCCCAGAAAACATAAATTTAGTTCATGGACTGAATGTAGCTGATGGAGGATTTAAAGTGACAACTTAGTGTCAACGAGAGGCTCAATAACTCCATAAAATCCAAAGAAAATCATGTTTATTTTTAATTTAGTTCAATTTTATATTTATTTCATTTTGTTTATATTTATTTTATTCATTTATTTTTGTTTATTTTGATTTGAATTCATAGTTATGTGTAAACTGCTGGAATAAGACGTGAAAAACAGAGAGAAACCCGTTTGATTCGGGGTTTTCCGTCGAATTTTAGCACAAACTGGGACCGGTTTGGTTGATCTGGGTCTCAGGTGAGAATGATCAGCCTAAATAAACATAAACATCAGAAAAACCTTAAAACCGTACAGCAGCCTCATTTACGACTAAATTACGTTGGTTTAAAAGCATCAAACTGTCGGAAATCTATCATGGGGGTCACTGTTCCACATGTCAGAATAAATCTGAGCCGAGCCGGAGAGCAGCCTGAGGGAGCGGCGTACCGATCTCGTTGCGCGGCGGCAGGTTCTGGTCCTCGTGGCTGGGGTACCTCTCCTTCCGATCCAGCAGCAGGAAGTAGATCATCTTCTCCTGGTTGCCTCTGCAGAGAGAAGACAGTCAGACGGATCCGACCGGTTCAGAGTGGGAGGGAAAGATGCTCCATCATCACAGGACATAATAAATAGAAGGATTCATCAAGCTGACAACTTCTGGATCCTTCTCGTATATTTCCCTGTCCCATCTCCTCGCCTCCCTCCTTTCTCAATCTGCTTCCTCGGCGGTTTTGCCGCCTTTTTGCTCCCTCCACCCTTCCTCCACCCTTCCTCCACCCTTCCTCCACCCGTCCTCCACCCTTCCTGCACCCGTCCTCCACCCGTCCTCCACCCGTCCTCCACCCGTCCTCCTGGTCACTCACTCCTCAGCCAGCAGGTCTTTGGTCAGTTTCTCCTTGTCTCTGAAGCAGCCCAGAGAGTGCATGCTCTCCAGGACGTCCGGGTCGATCTCCTCGGCTAAGGCCAGCATCCTGATGGCCACCTTCCTGGGGACGGGCTGCTCGGGCTCCGGCTCGTTCTTCCCAGCCCTGAAACGCACAATGAACCCAACAATGCTGAAACAGTGACTTCAACGAAGAGGCTCAAAAACTCCAGAAAATCCAAAGAAAATCATGTTTATTTTTATTTTCTTTGATCAAATCAGAGGTGAAACATCACGTTTTAATTTGATTTTATAGTGATGTGTAAACTGCTGGAATAAGACGAAATCGTCAGTGGGATGATGGGTTTATTTCACTTTCTAATCAATAGAATTCTGCTTTCTGAGACCCTGAAACAGTGAATCCATTAGAGATCAGATGCATGTCCTGATGTGTGAGCTGCTCTCTGACAAACCCGACTCTCATTCTGCAGACTAATGGGCATGCTTTTTCTGCCTTTGATGAGTGTATGATCATTATTCTGCATCACCTGCTGCAACACTGCAGCCCAGACGATGTGCAAACAGACGCTCCGCTCAGGCAGAAAAGGAAGGAAAATGACATGAAATGACTGTGGCATACTCACAGGTACCACGTGTGCTTCTGGATCTGCTCCAACTGTAACAAGAATCAGAAGAGGAGACGAACATTAAAGACTTTTATTCATCAGTAAACCAAACAGAGATCTTTAATGGTCCCATGAGGAGACTCTGATGCCTTTCAAAAAGGATCAGAGGTGAGATTCTGCATTCAGCCTGAAGGATGAGGACTGACTCGGGTGGCTGGTTTGGCAGATCTACGGCAGATCTACGGCAGATCTACGGCAGATCTACGGCAGGTCTACGGCAGATTTACGGCAGATGTACGGCAGGTCTACGGCAGATTTACGGCAGATTTACGGCAGGTCTACGGCAGATTTACGGCAGGTCTACGGCAGGTCTATGGCAGATTTACGGCAGATTTACGGCAGGTCTACGGCAGATTTACGGCAGATTTACGGCAGGTCTACGGCAGATTTACGGCAGGTCTACGGCAGGTCTATGGCAGATTTACGGCAGATTTACGGCAGATTTACGGCAGGTCTACGGCAGGTCTACGGCAAGTCTATGGCAGATTTACGGCAGATTTACGGCAGGTCTACGGCAGGTCTACGGCAGATTTACGGCAGGTCTACAGCAGATTTACGGCAGATTTACGGCAGGTCTACGGCAGGTCTACGGCAGGTCTACGGCAGGTCTACGGCAGATTTACGGCAGGTCTACGGCAAGTCTACGGCAGATTTACGGCAGATGTACGGCAGGTCTACGGCAGATTTACGGCAGATGTACGGCAGGTCTACGGCAGGTCTACGGCAGATTTACGGCAGGTCTACGGCAGATCTACGGCAGGTCTACGGCAGGTCTACGGCAGATCTACGGCAGGTCTACGGCAGGTCTACGGCAGATTTACGGCAGATGTACGGCAGGTCTACGGCAGGTCTACGGCAGATCTACGGCAAGTCTACGGCAGATCTACGGCAGGTCTACGGCAGATTTACGGCAGGTCTACGGCAGGTCTACGGCAGATCTACGGCAAGTCTAAGGCAGATCTACGGCAGGTCTACGGCAGATTTACGGCAGGTCTACGGCAGATTTACGGCAGGTCTACGGCAGATTTACGGCAGGTCTACGGCAGGTCTACGGCAGATTTACGGCAGGTCTACGGCAGATTTAAGGCAGGTCTACGGCAGGTCTACGGCAGATTTACGGCAGGTCTACGGCAGGTCTACGGCAGATTTACGGCAGATTTACGGCAGGTCTACGGCAGATTTACGGCAGGTCTACGGCAGGTCTATGGCAGATTTACGGCAGATTTACGGCAGATTTACGGCAGGTCTACGGCAGGTCTACGGCAAGTCTATGGCAGATTTACGGCAGATTTACGGCAGGTCTACGGCAGGTCTACGGCAGATTTACGGCAGGTCTACGGCAGATTTACGGCAGATTTACGGCAGGTCTACGGCAGGTCTACGGCAGGTCTACGGCAGGTCTACGGCAGATTTACGGCAGATGTACGGCAGGTCTACGGCAGATTTACGGCAGATGTACGGCAGGTCTACGGCAGATTTACGGCAGATGTACGGCAGGTCTACGGCAGGTCTACGGCAGATTTACGGCAGATGTACGGCAGGTCTACGGCAGGTCTACGGCAGATCTACGGCAGGTCTACGGCAGATCTACGGCAGGTCTACGGCAGATTTACGGCAGATTTATGGCAGATCTACGGCAGGTCTACGGCAGGTCTACGGCAGATTTACGGCAGATGTACGGCAGGTCTACGGCAGATTTACGGCAGGTCTACGGCAGGTCTACGGCAGATTTACGGCAGATTTATGGCAGATCTACGGCAGGTCTACGGCAGATTTACGGCAGGTCTACGGCAGATTTACGGCAGGTCTACGGCAGGTCTACGGCAGATTTACGGCAGATGTACGGCAGGTCTACGGCAGATTTACGGCAGATTTACGGCAGGTCTACGGCAGGTCTACGGCAGATCTACGGCAGGTCTACGGCAGATCTACGGCAGGTCTACGGCAGATTTACGGCAGATTTATGGCAGATCTACGGCAGGTCTACGGCAGATTTACGGCAGGTCTACTGCAGATTTACGGCAGGTCTACGGCAGGTCTACGGCAGATTTACGGCAGATGTACGGCAGGTCTACGGCAGGTCTACGGCAGATCTACGGCAGGTCTACGGCAGGTCTACGGCAGGTCTACGGCAGGTCTACGGCAGATTTACGGCAGATTTACGGCAGATCTACGGCAGGTCTACGGCAGATTTACGGCAGGTCTACGGCAGGTCTACGGCAGGTCTACGGCAGGTCTACGGCAGATTTACGGCAGGTCTACGGCAGGTCTACAGCAGATTTACGGCAGGTCTACGGCAGGTCTACGGCAGGTCTACGGCAGGTCTACGGCAGATTTACGGCAGATGTACGGCAGGTCTACGGCAGGTCTACGGCAGGTCTACAGCAGATCTACGGCACCTGCCGACAGCCGCGCCTGTTACGGTGTTTGCTGCTCGGTCTGCACAGCAGGCAGTGATACGAAGGGAGAGAAAATAGGGCCAAGAGATTGTGAGGTCTGCCTTTATCCTGGAGAACGATTTTGTGATGCAAATGTATTACTCTTTTGAACGCATATTGTTTTGAGAAGCAAAACGCTTTATCTTTTAAACCCCAGCCAACTAGCCGGACTACCTTCATCAACGCCAAAACGAGGCTGGAACTCGGCTAATATGGTATGTCATACAGCTTCATGTCAAAAGAGGCGAACTATCCCTTTAAGTGGGACTGTGGTCAGAAAGTCCAGTTTGAAAACTTCTCAGCAGCCAAAAACAAAGCTGCAAAGACGAAGCAGATTGTTTGTGTAAACGTTTCTATTCTAAGCTGAGATAAACCTCTGAGCAGAGATCAGAAGATATTCTGCAGAGCAGCTGCAGGGCCAGTCATGGTGCAGCTGAGCTAAATTTATCCCGAGCAGTCCCAGAGGCAGCAGTCCACACTGTGAAGGCTCAGTCTGATGGAAGGCTTCAGCCTCGTGGGCGTGGGACTTACCGTCAGCCTTTTACCGGCGTCCACCTCGATCATGCCGCGCAGGAGGTTCTGGCAGTCTGGAGGAATGAAGTGAGGCATGTGGAACACTCCCAGCTTCACCTTCTCCAGGAGGTTCCTCAGGTTGTCGTCATCGAAAGGCAGCGCACCCTGAGAAGGAGCAGAGGGGTCATCACCGTGGTAACGATTTACTGAGCTTTTGTCTCTTAGTCCATATGTGTCAAACTCAAACTGTGGCCCGTCACGTCATTTTATGTGGGCCGTGAGAGCCTAAAAGGTCTGATTGTCTAAAAATAAATAAGTCAAATACGTGCAGTGACCAAAAACTACATTTCCCACAATGCATGCCGATTATGTGACGCGCAAAGTGACGGCATCCCGCCACTAGACTGCAATGTTTCCAAATCGATGTGATTTTCCCAACAAGTGGAGTTGAGAAATACAAATAATGATCCCAAAATGTCCAGAAGAGAAAAACCGATGCAGATGGAAGGGCAGCTGCATCAGTTTTTCTGTTTCAAGAAAGATCTGGCTGGGAGAGAACTTCAAGCTCAATAGGCTTGAAGTCTCTCCTAAAAACAGTAACAATGATAATTTGCACAACTGCTCATTTTGCACTAATAACATTTGCACAAATATCATCATAGTACAATATAATGTAAATTATCCATATACCCCATATTTCTTATTGGTTCAGTCTGCTCAGTTAAATTTATTTTTACCTTTATTGTTAAATGTACAAATCTGTTTTTATTTAGTTTACTGGGGTTTATTATTATTACTATTATTATTATTATTATTATTTACCCTACTCTTCATACTGTAGATTTGTATATAGCTAATGTTTATTTATCTGATGTTTATTCTATTTTTATTCTATTTGCTTGTTTTTCCTTTAATTGTTTACATATATTTTATACTGTACGCTGTTGCAACACAATAATTTCCCAAATTGGGATGAAGAAAGTATTTATCTATCTATCTATCTATCTATCTATCTATCTATCTATCTATCTATCTATCTATCCATCCATCCATCCATCCATCCATCCATCCATCCATCCATCCATCCATCCATCAGAAGGCGAATACGTGTTTGTGTCTTTTGTGTTATGAGGCGGTTGTCAAAGAGTATGATCTACGTCTGCATTCTGAGACCAAACACGGAGCTCAGTGTGCCGACATCAGGCATTAAGAAAAACAACAAACTGCCCGAGAATTAAAAGAATGTGTTCCAGAAAGCCACAACCGGAAACAAAAGCTAGCTTTGTTTGATATTTCAAGTCTGGAACAAAGTAAATGTCATAACTTGTGTTTGATGTTATTTTTCTTTATTCACTTGGATAGTTTGATGGTTGATTGATGGAGTGATGTGGGTTTCATAACCTGACAAATTAGAAGGATTTATGATATAATAACAGAGCAACAAGCAAACATGTTTTTTTTTACATCTATGCAAATATATATGTAATATTTGTAACTTGAATAAGTAATAAATTCAGAGTTATTTAACATTAAGGAGTAGTTACATTTACACTGGAAAAAAATCTAAATCTTACCAAGTATATTTGTCTCATTGAGTATCTCATTACACTTAATATCAGACACAACTGCCTAACAAGCACCATTTCAGCCAGATATAGGGACTTGTTTGAAGACAATACATCTGGAATATCTTGTTAAATGTCTTGAAAACAAATTGTTTTGAGTCGGATTTATATGAAACAAGCTTCTTTTTTTTTTACATTTGAAGAGGTTTTTAAGCTAATTTCAAGATCACTTTTATCTAAAAAGTCCTAAATATCACATTTTATTTCAAGAAATCTGGACAAGCCGATTTTCACTAGTTCCATTGGCAGATGTTTTTGCTTATTTCAAGCAAAAACGTCTTTTATTTGTTGTTTTTTTTACTTATTATTGGCATTTTTTCCAGTGTATAAGTTACATCTGGCCCTTTGAGGGCAACGATTATGCTGATATGGCCCTCGGTGAAAATGAGTTTGACACCCCTGCCTTAGTCTTAGTCTCAATTACTGTACATTTGCATGGTTTTTCAGTGGTTGATTCCATTAAAACTACCCTCATAAAAAATGTAGAGATGCATAAAACATGAATTTAATTGAACTTTTTAAGCGTGGATCTTTTTCAGCTCAGCGTGTAAATATCTCAGCTGCGCTTTGTCTGGATCATATTGGTTTTATAATACTATCATTATATAAACTGCGCTGAGAGCTTCTCATTCTCTTTACAGAAACCTGTGCATGTAACTAAGCACTCACATGGAAACCGTAGAAACCACGCTGAAACAGAGGATGTGACACCTTGTTTGTTTCCGTCTGACAGCCTGAACTCTGGATCTTGTTATTCTGCTGTTGTTTCGCTCCAGTAGAAATAGTTCCATCTGTTTATTTGTTAGATAACATGTGGATGTTTGTCCTCCTGAATAATATATCCATCCTATAATCTGCTATGTTTCCTACGTCTTCTTTTATCATTTGTCTGAATAAATTAACTTAATTATGTGTCATTTTAATGAACTCTCAGCCTGATTTAATCTGTTTTTTTAATTTGCAAACGCTTTGTTGAAGCTCTTTCCAGGTTTTCCAGGTTTTCTGCAGAGCATACAGCGCACATCACAGACACCTGCCTGTTGTCACGTAAACGGCCCGTCGGGCCGCTCTGTGAGCGCCATCAGTGGTGATGAAGCAGCCTGATCTGCAGCCGGTCTGCTCAGCTTCTGCTCTCCAGCTGGGGAGCGCGCTCAGTGACGGGATGACTGATGCCGCAGCCAGACGGCTGCTGACACCGCGCACGCACAAATAGATATCTCTCTGCTGTCTGCTCCGTCTTAATTAAGAAAAGAACGCGCGAACAAATACACTAATTAACTTTCTACTCAGACAACTCGCTTGTCATTGTCACATTACGGAGCTGCTCATGTGCACGCCGTGCGTGGATAAATGTTCGGAGGAAAAAAGGGACGACGAACCGAGTTAGACGACCTGAAAACAACGTGACTGCCGCAGAAAGATGCAGAAACACTCTGATGCTTACAGGAAAACATCAGAGGCTGTATGTCAAAACCAAAATGTCTAAATCTGTTGCAACATTGCACAAAGCCTGAGACATTTTGTGCCAAAAATCACTATGAATCTTATATTAGAGTTATATTAGTTAACTCGTTATTATCGCGTTAACTCGTTAATTATTTAACACCGATGAATATTTTATCGCACATTAACGCAGGTTTTATTTTTATTTTTAATTATTTTGTCTTTAATGGATAGGAAAGCTGCAGCGAGGACTACAGCCTCTGTACATGGGGCGCCTGCTCAACCCACTACACCACGGACCCCCCCTGTTTTATTATTTATTTTATTATTGTAAAAGTCTGCTGCTCACAGGCTTTTATTTTGTAAAAGTCTGTTGCTCACAGGCTTTTATTTTGTAAAAGTCTATTGCTCACAGGCTTTTATTTTGTAAAAGTCTGTTGCTCACAGGCTTTTATTTTGTAAAAGTCTGCTGCTGTCTGCTGTGGAACAGGAAAAGAAAGTAATGGGCGGATCCACCAAACATGGAGAAGGGTACGGAACTTTTACTCGGCCATTTTCATTTTAAAGTTCTTCCAGACGGCGGAGTCGACAGAACCAAAGTCATCTGTAAACTCTGCCAAGTTGAATTGTCTTCTCAGCGTAGTAGTTCCAGTCTAAAATATCACTTAAAGGCAAAACACACAACTGATAGCAGCAAGTCATTCAAGGAAACAGACAGTGGAGCGAGGCTTCTACATAAAAACTACAGAAAGATGCTGATGTTAAAAGTGTGTTTGCACAACAAATGTTATGGCACTTTCATTCATATGGCAGCACATTTAAAATAAAGCTAAATGCTAAAGGCTATACGCTACTTTTGGATTCATTTTTGGATTCTGCGTACAAATGAGATTAATCGTGATTTATCAGGGAAATCATGTGATTAATTAGATTAAACATTTTAATCGTTGCCCAGCCCTAGTTTTTATATTATTCACTTATTGTTCCATATATGTGACTGAACATGTAGACGTGTGGGGAAACACCGACGAGACAAACAGCAACTCGACTGTTTTACGACAAAAAAAAGCCAGAAAAATCACAACAAAATTAAATTATTTAGTCAATTAAACACAAAGATTTAGCAGTTTGTAACATATTTCAACATGTGCACAAAGCATATTAGAGATAATTACCACTTAATATTCAGAGGACGTTTAAAACGAGGGATAATAAATAGATGTTTTTTAAGAAAAACCCAAAGTTAGGACCAGTTTGAAGTCATCGTGTTTCTGTCAAACTCTGAAACTGTTCCAGAAATAACAGAATTATTAAGTCCTCACATCCACCTTCTGACTGGAGTTTGACTTCCACTTTAAACACCATGTTGAAAACCACACCACGGAGCCTGTTCTCCATCTACAGGTGTGTTTGCTCTCATGCTGCAGCAGCGCTCACTCACCACTAAAAGTGCAAACAGGATGACTCCACAGCTCCACGCGTCTGCTTTCCTGCCGTCGTACTTCTCCCCCTGCGGCACAAAGAAACCAAACGCACACACATCAGACACAAAACTCACCGACCGCTCAGAGCCCGAGCAGAAACAAACCTGCAGCTCCTCCTCAAGTGATCATTCCTGCAGCTTTCCACCATGTCTGACACACTAAAGGAACCTGCAGGTACTACCTCACCTGATCACTATTTACATTTCTATCACACAGAAGTGGAAAACACCAGCGTCAGTCTCACAACCTGTGAATGAACGTGCAGAGTCGAGGTCTTCGAGCACATAAAAAGAAGGATGGAAGGAAAGATGGTGCATGCACGAGGCTGTTTCAATCAAGTCTTGTTTTTGAAGTCCGCATCCGTGTCCTTACGCCTTGTTTTGGTGTTGATGAAGGTAGTCTGGCTAGTTGGCTGGGATTTAAAAAATAAAGCGTTTTGCTTCTCAGAACAATATGCGTTCAACAGAGTAATACATTTGCATCACAAAATGGTTCTCCAGGAAAAAGTCAGACCTCACAATCTCTTGGCCCTATTTTCTCTCCCTTCGTATCACTGCCTGCTGCCGCCTGCCGACAGCCGCGACTGTTACGATGTTTGCTGCTCGGAAGCAGGGGACTGCTCGCTCTGCGCTTCGGTCTGAACAGCAGGCAGTGATACGAAGGGAGAGAAAATGGGGCCAAGCGATTGTAAGGCCTACGGAAGCCCAGAGCGGCCGTGGTCCGTATAAACTTTTTTCTGATGGTTTTCTCCAGATAACGAGTTCATTTACCGATGGTTTTCGAGGCCACTTTTTCTCCCCAGCCCGCCCCTGTTTATATGTGTTTACATGTGTTCGCAGTTTGTTCGTCTTGTAGAGATAACTTTCATATCAGCCCGCGTCTTTTAAGGAGACAGGGACCAGGCCGTCTCCATGGTTACCGAATGATGCACGAGAGGCGCCGTTATCGTTTTCTCGCGATAACGAGATAAATAACTCGTTATCGCGAGAAAACGAAATGCTCGTCACACCAGCGGGATTTGCTTTGTGCATTTTCACAAACGCTCCACATTCCATGTTTGATTCATAGGCTACTTTATTCAGTTTTCAATGACAGGGGGGTAAAAATGGGTAAAAACCTTTGCAGAAATACATATAAACACATATAAACAGGGGCGGGCTGGGGAGAAAAAGTGGCCTCGAAAACCATCGGTGAATTAACTCGTTATCTGGAGAAAACCATCAGCAAAAAGTTTATACGGACCACGGCCGCTCTGGGCTTCCGTAGAGGTCTGACTTTTTCCTGACGAACCATTTTGTGATGCAAATGTATTACTCTGTTGAACGCATATTGTTTTGAGAAGCAAAACGCTTTATTTTTTAAACCCCAGCCAACTAGCCGGACTACCTTCATCAACACCAAAACGAGGCTGGAACTCTGCTCACAGGACGCAGCAGGGGGTAAGAAGATGTTCAGAAATGATGTTGCTGATATGGGATGTCATACAGCTTCATGTCAAATGAGGCGAACTGTCCCTTTAAAAGAGCCCAAAAAGCAGTCGGGGAGCTATGTGTTTACTTCCTGTGGGATATCCTGACAGATGTGTGACCGACTGTAAAGGCTCGCTGAGAGCTTTAGATTAAAAACGTGGGTTCACAAAGGAGAATCATCAATAAGCAGAAAAAGAACAACAGCAATCCTGCCAAGAACGGGATGTTCCTTTAAAATAACACGAAGACCACAAGAAAAATAACCGGAGAGGCTGCCAACAGGTCTGTGGGAGCATTAAAGGAGCAGCCAGAGTTTCTGGTGATTGAATCATTATTTTATCACCTCATGGAACAGTTTCCCCCCCTTATGTCAAGGCTTTTTGTGCAGGGCAGCTCTTATTAAGGGAAATCTGTGGAAAATCTGTCCATATTTACACCCGATGACCAAGGATCAGCGGGTTGGAAGATGTTCTACATCCACCGAAGAGTTGTGAGACGTATAAGATAAAATACTGCAACAGAATCCACAAAGAAATGTCTGAAAAAAAGATGAAAACCGTCAAGTCCATTTCATGTTAGCGAAGGCTGAAACAGCGGGAGAAAAAAGGAGTGCTGTGAATGCAGAGAGGATGGAGCGGTGATGTAAGAGGCTTTCTGGTGGGAACAGCTACTACTGAGTGAAAGAAAAGGCAGAAAGCACTCACCCTGATAACCTCCGGGCAGGCGTAGTGTGGAGATCTGAAAGAGGCGGCAAGCAGACGCTTATTCTGGAGAAGGACACAAAATACCACTTTCCACAGAAACAACACGTCAGACAGAGAATCAGACAATTCATGAAAAGGAAACTTTTGTGTTTGTTCCTATTATGTAACATTAAATGGCCTCAACCCAAATATCTGTGATAAAAAACACTGAAATATGCTCCGTTTAAAAGGCAGTGGGGGAGTTCATAAAAGCTTCTTAAAGGATGACATTTTTCCTGCTGCAGCCATTGATTTTCATTCACAGTAATGAAATATATCTGATTCATCACGTGCTTTTATTTCCACTGTAAAGCAATCTGTCCTTCCACTTCTGTGAGTAAATGTGGGATTTATCTCCTGTCCCCACACTACTTATCAAGGTTTTTATGTGAATCTTATGTGCCTACGTCAGATTTGTGTCGTAAAAGACGACTTAAAGCATGTTTTTGTAAAGAAAAGTGTTTAAAAAAAAGGAAAATTCTGTCTGGTTTAAGAAGAAAGGAAATGAAACAATCATCCATAAATTCTAAAATCTGGCCGATGAAAGAAATTCCTCTGCAGTAGTTCACCAGAACTGAAGTTGGGATTAATAAAGAGGTCCAGCATGTAAAGACAATGGCTGTGTTCGAAACCGCATACTTCTCCTACTACTCCTACTAACTTTTTGAGTTAGTATGCGAGTCTGAGTAAGTGAGAAGTTCCCGGATGCATACTAGATTCTCCTAAATGTTGGGTATGCATCATGAGGTTACTACTCATACTCAAACTACCCAAGATGCAACGTAACGTGACGTCGCCGATCGTCATTTCCTGTCAAAACGGCAGTTTCAAGCTAGCTACAACGAGGGTAGGTTCACTTCCTGTTTTCAAAACAAAAGCACCAATTGTATGGTAATGGCTTTCCCTATGATAAAAGGCAACGGGTATTTTATTTTGTGAAAATAACCGGAAGTGCGTTGCTCACTGCGGCTAGCTTTAGTAGCGCTGAATTCAGCAACAGCAGACCTGCTGCACGATCATCAGATCCAGTGAAACATCATCACTTATATCCAAATCTACAAACTCAAGCTGATTTCAACATCATTTTCAGCAACTTTACACAGTCGAGGTCATGCAAGGAATAATTAACTGTGATATGTGAAACTTTTTACGTTTACAGTTTGGTTAAAAACTGAAGTTTTCCAGTGAATACATCTGGAATATCTTGTTAAATGAAAAAGTCTTGAAAACAAATTGTTTTGAGTCATATTTCACATGAAACAAGCTTTTTTTGTTCATTTGAAGAGGTTTTTAAGCTAATTTCAAGATCACTTTTAACTCAAAAGTCCTAAATATCACATCTTATTTCAAGAAATCTTGACCAGCCGATTTTCACTAGTTCCATTGGCAGATTTTTTTTGCTTATTTCAAGCAAAAACGTCTTTTATTTGTTGTTTTTTTACTTATTTTTGGAGGGGCATTTTTTCCAGCGCATGAAATAATTAACTGTGATATGTGAAACTTTTTGCGTTTACAGTTAGGTTAAAAACTGTAGTTTTGCACATATGGGGAAGCGTTTGACTCTGCGTCGAACACGAATCTTCAGAGAAACGGAAAGCGGAGCCGGGAGCCTCGGCCTGGCCCTCCTTCCTCTGGATTCATCAGAATAAATGAAGCGGAGCGCGCAGCTCCAAACAGCATGTCATCCCAACTCCCAGAGTAAACACACACTTCATCTTCACCGCTGACAGCCGTAATTATGATAATATATGCAGAACCAGTCGATCCGAAGTGCTCAAACACAAAATACACTAACTGCAATCTAATTACAGCCCTGCAAATTCTCATCCTTCCCGCCGAAGCCGGCCTGTTCCTTTAATGAATTCCATTAACGTCACGCCAAGCCAAAGACTCCCCTGACTTATTGCTCGCCGGAGATATTTAAAGGAGCCATCGCTGCTTCTCAGAGGAGAAATCTGACAGATCCTGACACCGACTCGGCTCCGGTCCCCACACCGATCCGTCCCGCCGCGTCAGCATCATCCACGATGACGTCTGAGGGTCGGAACGCACACGCCGCCGGGCTCATCTCACAGCGGAGCATTACGTGCTGTTAAACATCCGCAAATCAATTTAAAGACGCTCTTTACAAATAAGCACCGACCCACACCGACGCGCTGAACGGAATAAACCGAAGTGCGCTGTGCAGTCTTCACTGGAAAAAAATCAAAGTCTTACCAAGTATATTTGTCTCATTTCTAGTCAAAATATCTCATTACACTTAATATCAGACACAACTGCCTACACTGGAAAAAATGCCCCTCCAAAAATAAGTAAGAAAAACAACAAATAAAAGATGTTTTTGCTTGAAATAAGCAAAAAAAATCTGCCAATGGAACTAGTGGAAATCGGCTTGTCAAGATTTCTCTGAAATAAAATGTGATATTTGGGACTTTTGAGATAAAAGTGATCTTGAAATTAGCTTAAAAACCTCTTCAAATGTAAAAAAAAAAGCTTGTTTCATATGATATGTGACTCAAAACAATTTGTTTTCAAGACTTTTTCATTTAACAAGATATTCCAGATGTATTGTCTTCAAACAAGTCCCTATATCTGGCTGAAATGGTACTTGTTAGGTCTGATGAGTGTCTGATATTAAGTGTAATGAGATATTTTGACTAGAAATGAGACAAATATACTTTTTTTCCAGTGTAACAAGTGCCATTTCAGCCAGATATAGGGACTTGTTTGAAGAGAATACATCTGGAATATCTTGTTAAATGAAAAAGTCTTGAAAACAAATTGTTTTGAGTCACATATCATATGAAACAAGCTTTTTTTGACATTTGAAGAGGTTTTTAAGCTAATTTTTAAGATCACTTTTGTCTCAAAAGTCCTAAATATCACATCTTATTTCAAGAAATCTTGACAAGCTGATTTTCAGTAGTTCCATTGGCAGATTTTTTTTTGTTTATTTCAAGCAAAAACATCTTGTATTTGTTGTTTTTCTTACTTATTTTTGGAGGGGCATTTTTTCAGTAAATTACAGATGTATTTCTAACTCACACAAACCTGAAAAAGCCCAGAATCTTCACTGTTTTTTGTAATAATATGCTTTTATAATCCGGCACCTCTTTGATTCAACATCAACTGAAACAACATATTTAGATATTTAGCCTGAAAGTTGCCTCTTTGTCCTCATTTTTTACTGTTTTCTGGCATCTGTTAACGCGCTCCGGTCCATATCTTTCATCATAAGTTCGCCAAACAAAGGTCATCCCAGGAACAACCAGAGGCCTGTCAACCTGTTCCTGATGGATCACTACAGGGTTGTTCAGCTAATTACCGAGTCTGCTGATGCGTCTGATGTGAAACAAAAGGGTTACAAGTGTTCAATAAAGTAAAGAGAGGCTGATCAAAGGTGCCGCTTTGCTTTGGGGGGCCGCGTCTACCTGTGTTGTTTCAATGGTAATGAGGGCTTTGCTCAGCACCTCCGGGCTGGTCTCTGCCGTGCTTTCTGAAGCGTTTCTGAGCTGGAGGAGTCGGGGCTTTAAACGTTCCACATGGCTGGCTCTGATGAACGCAGGCTGGCCTGCAGTCAGCTGGGCTGAGCCAGACACGCTGAACCGGCAGGCATCCAGGAGAGCTCGCTAAAACCTCCACAACAAAGGACCACGGCCCCCAAAAACCCCAAAGGGCTTCCTCTGGTTCCAGAGCCACGAACACTCCTCACAACACTGAAAAAACAAGTTGTAGCCATTCCCCGATGTCTCCAGATTATTATCCTTTTCCTTTTTTATAGTCACAAATGGCAAAACAGACAGTAAAGACTGAAAAAAATGGCTTCAATAAGATAGAGATTTAGATCCGGATGGAAGATTCAGGTGGGAACATTGTACAGGAGAGAGATACAAATTAAAATAGAAGAAAAATAAATCTTTTTTTTTTAGGGCTGGGCGAGTTGACTCGTTATTGGTGCGTTAACTCAGTAACTATTTAACGCAGATAAATATTTTATCGCGTATTCACTGGAAAAAATGCCCCTCCAAATATAAGTTAAAAAACAACAAATAAAAGACGTTTTTGCTTGAAATAAGCAAAAAAATCTGCCAATGGAACTAGTGAAAATGGACTTGTCAAGATTTCTTGAAATAAAATGTGATATTTGGGACTTTTGAGATAAAAAATTTGCTTAAAAACCTCTTCAAATGAAAAAAAAAGCTTGTTTCATGTGAAATATGACTCAAAACAATTTGTTTTCAACACTTTTTCACTTAACAAGATATTCCAGATGTATTGTCTTCAAACAAGTCCCTATATCTGGCTGAAATGGTACTTGTTAGGCAGTTGTGTCTTATATTAAGTGTAATGAGATACTCAATGAGACAAATATACTTGGTAAGATTTAGATTTTTTCCAGTGTTAACGCACTTTTTTTTTGTAATTATTTTTTGGGGCTTTTGTGCCTTTAATGGAAAGTTCAGAGAGACAGGAAGCAGGGGCAGAGAGAGGGGGAACAACACGCAGCACAGGGCCGTCCGATGCGGGATTCGAACCGGGGCCAGCTGCAGCGAGGACTGTAGCCTCTGTACATGGGGCGCCTGCTCAGCCCACTACGCCACGGACCACCCCTGTTTTATTATTTATTTTATAATTGTAAAAGTCTGTTGCTCACAGGCTTTTATTTTGTAAAAGTCTGCTGCTGTCTGCTGTGGAACAGGAAAAGAAAGTAATCGGCGGATCCACCAAACATGGAGAAGGGTACGGAACTTTTACTCGGCCATTTTCATTTTAAAGTTCTTCCAGACGGCGGAGTCGACAGAACCAAAGTCATCTGTAAACACTGCCAAGTTGAATTGTCTTCTCAGCGTAGTAGTTCCAGTCTAAAATATCACTTAAAGGCAAAACACACAACTGATAGCAGCAAGTCATTCAAGGAAACAGACAGTGGAGCGAGGCTTCTACATAAAAACTACAGAAAGATGCTGATGTTAAAAGTGTGTTTGCACAACAAATGTTATGGCACTTTCATTCATATGGCAGCACATTTAAAATAAAGCTAAATGCTAAAAGCTATACGCTACTTTTGGATTCATTTTTGGATTCTGCGTATAAATGCGATTAATCGTGATTAATCAGGGAAATCATGTGATTAATTAGATTAAAGATATTAATCGTCGCCCAGCCCTAGTTTTTTTTAGTTTGATGATTTAAAGGTACTCACCCGCAGCTGGTCTCCAGCAGACTCTCCCCGACCTGCAGAGACGCCATGCCGAAGTCCGCTATCCTGATGTTGTTCTTCTCGTCTAACAGCAAGTTCTCCGGCTTCAAATCTCTGTGGCTGCAGGACGAGAGGAGCAGGCTGAGAATGCTGAGGCGACAGTGACATCTGTGATGCTGACTGCAAATCTGAGTTCCAATATAACCACTTTCTATGCCCCGTTGTATTTTTATCATTAAAAGTAAGATAGTAAATACACAAAGCCCACAACTGAAAGAGAGTAGGATGAAAGTAATATGGAATAAACCTGCATATTTTGCCATTGAAAATATCTTAATTGGTTAAGTCATAATGTGTTTTCCATATCAAATGTAAAGTTATAATTACATGTTTTTAATAACAGGTTGTGATCTAAAGTGGGTCTGAGGCGTGAAACTCCAGGCCTGGAAATGAGTCCTGCTTACAGGGGAAATCTGTGCAGATTTACAGCCCTCCTGCTCAAAGAAAACTCGTTTCCCTTCCACCCGAAACCACAGAATCCTTTTCTGCACCTTAGTTTTTTCCTTCTTTGTTGTCACATTTGCTGCTAGCATCGATCTGCGCCGGCGGTCTGACTGAAATGGGAAACAATTAGCCCAGAAAGCTGTCTTTTTCATGATAAAGGGGACCTGATTGCTGTCATTAAGTGCTAAAATAAAAGCCACACTTTTACTCAGAAACCTGAAGCATCCGAACTCTCCAGCTGTGTGTTCCCATGCTTCATCCAGAAAACACGCCGTGAAGAATAAATCTCGTCCTTCGAAGCCAAAACACTTGATGTCTGACGCCGAAAGTCAGACGCAGAACGTCCTTGATGTGCAGTTGCTCTTAGATACACAGTGCTGCAGCCGTGAGTGGAGGAGCTAAAGGTTTTCGGGGAGATGGAAAGAGATCAAGAGGTGCCGCAGCCTCTAAAGTTGCCCCCGGCAACAGCTGATGAGGAAACAGGCTGAAAAGCAGGAGGAAACCAGCTGTTCATCATCCAAAAATGGAGCAAAATGCTTTCAGGAACGATGACAACGTCTGAAGATTCCAAGAAAATGAACTGCTGTTTACAGATTTTAATCAGTTTCTCTCCAGATATTCTGTGAATGTTGAGAGAATAATGAACTGTTTACACCTGTCAATACGTCGAGCAAATTCATCATCTCACAGGGAAGTTCTGGAGCTGCTTAGACTCAGCAGAGACTTTAAGTTGCTTTAAGCATCCATAACTGTCAGGAATCGCCTTTAATGTTCACGATGCTCCACCAGGTGAAGCTGGCAGCTCCCAGTTTTATTCCTGTAAACACTTAAAGGCAGCAAACATCTGCACTGGGCATACAGATGAGGAGGATGAGGAATCAGAAACCTGCAGACCGGCGTCTAAAGGGCAAGCCTCGCATCTGACAATTTCTAAAATCTCTTCTGAGACAAACACTCTCGTCTGAGCTGCGACCTGCAAGCTGCAAATAAGAGAGGAGTTCTGATTGAGATCAGGAGTGTGTGATCAGGCCGACCTGGCTAACACAGACTGCACATTCCTCTCCGACTCCTGGGCTTCATGCCGTCCGGAGCGACCGCGGTCGGCTAAAAGACGTGCAAACAAGCCAGCAGGTGCTTCTAATGGAAGCCCAGATTTGATGTCGTTATCTGGAAATCACGAGTCGATTACTCTGCTCTTTGGAGATAACACAGCTTGTTTCTGTGTGACAACAAGTTAATCCGTCTCGTTTCCACAGGAGATCGGCTTTTTTGTTTTCTGGAGATCACGACGTGTTATCGTGAGAAAACAACGTTTGATTCCTCAGGATCACAAAGTGATGAACGTGGAGCTCCAACATGTGAACGCCCGATTTCATTATTCATGGCAGGACAGCTGAAGAGGACCTAAAACATGGAGGCACGCATGGTAACTAAGGCTTCAAATGTAAAGTAGCCAACATTAGCTTTGAATAAAATCAGATCCTCGGCTGACTGAACGCATGCAAAGCATCCCGAAACTCATTCTTTGTGCAGCTGAACCTGGAATATTTCTGAATGAATAAGAGGAAGCATCAGGCTGCCTTCACCTCAGGGTGTTCAGAATCTCTGTGAGAAATCTCTGGTTAAACTCGTTGGCTGTGTTCCAAACCGCATACTTCTCCTACTTCTCCTACTTCTCCTACTAAGTTTCTGAGTTAGTATGCGAGTTTTAGTAAGCGAGAAGTTCCCGGATGCATACTAGATTCTCTGAAATGTTGGGTATACATCATGAGGTTACTACTCATACTCAAACTACCCAAGATGCAACGTAACGTGACGTCGCCGATCGTCATTTCCTGTCAAAACGGCAGTTTCAAGCTAGCTACAACGAGGGTAGGTTCACTTCCTGTTTTCAAAACAAAAGCACCAATTGTATGGTAATGGCTTTCCCTATGATAAAAGGCAACGGGTATTTTATTTTGTGAAAATAACAGGAAGTGCGTTGCTCACTGCGGCTAGCTTTAGTAGCGCCGAATTCGTGGGAACAAAATTGTAAACAGCCGGTATTTTGTCAGGTTTTCAACACGTTGGGGATCTAAACGACTACTTTCTCACCTGAAAATGTTTCAAATGTTGCTAAAGTTTACAGAGTTTGGAGCTTAAGAGAAATCAGCTTCAGGCCGGCTGATTTCGGCTCGGGCAGGAGCGAAATGCATTGTAGGTAAACGCTCTGCATACTGTCTGATTGATGAGTATGCAGTATGGAAGTATGTAGTATGCAGTATGCAGTGTGCGGTTACGTTAAGTCAAGTCAAGTTACGTTAAATTCCGTTAAGTTACGCCACACCACGTTAAGTCAAGTTAAGTCTTGTGTTTTGTTTTTTCCAAGTCATGTTCTTTGTTTTGTCTTAGTCATGTTTTGTTTTCATAGTTCTAGTTTTGTCATTCGGCTCAGCCGCGTTTTGCTTTAAACTTTGTTTTTGATTAATAAATCAAGTCTTGTTTCTTTTTAAGTCTGCACTCGTGTCCTTACGCCTCGCAACCCACGCAGCATAACACAGTCGGCTGCAGTAAATCAGATGCAGTGCCCCCCCCCCCCCTGTACGATGCACCTCCAAACACAAATGCATACTGTGCGCACACCAGAAAAGATGGCTGCAGTGAACACGAGTGGGAAAAACCACCCGAAACCTGCCCGTGCCCTCATGTGTATGTGAGTGAGAGCGACAGACCATATGGAGTGGCTGTGGCAGAAGTCCAGAGCCGAGATGATCTGTCTGAAGAACTTCCTGGCCTCTTTGGGTGTTAACCGTCCCTTCTTCACCAGGTAGTCGAAAAGCTCGCCGCCGGACACGTGTTCCAGGACCAGGTACCTGCACGGGGAGCCGGAGAGAGGCGAGGTCAGGGACAACATCAGAACAACATCAGAGGCAAAGGCATTCTTTTTTAAATGACCTCCAAGTTATACCAGATAAATATATAAATAAATAAAAATAAATAAATATTAATACCAGATACCTTATACATTTTCATTTATTCTTATTTTATATATATATATATATATATATATATATATATTGTATTTTTATTATTATTCATATTTCATATTTAAGTTTAATGATCTTTTTATTGGTAGCAGGACAAGGAAGATTTTCACTGCACATTGTACTGTGTATGATTGTGTATGTGACAAATAAAACGATCTTGAATCTCTTGAAGTTCATGTGAAAACACGACTGTTGACTTTGACGGTTAGATTCCGTCATTCATCTTAAATAAATGTGGGTTTTTTTAGGGATTAATGGATCATCTTGTTTTATTACTTTCTTTTTGTTCCAGAACAACAACCAACAAGCGTAAAAAGAACCGAGTGATGCACTTCCATGCTGAAACAGTGAGAAAAATGAGCAAAAAAAACGTTAAAAGTGGAGGAAATGTTCCTTTAGTCTGATTCTACATCAGTTTACATCCTGCTGAAGAATTGGTGGAAGAATAGATGAAGTCTGATTAAAGAATTTTAGTCTTCTTCTGCTTTTATCTGAGCATAAAAGCAGAATCTGTAAAGTTACAAATAACCGAGCCCGACGCATTTTATCAATATTTCATTTTTGTCTAAATGGCGGAAGCATTAATAAGATAATTCAGTCGTAAACCACGGAGTGTTTGGCTGTGACATGTTGAAGCCACACCAGTACATTGATGGAGAACGTAAATCCCTGAGAAAATCCCCAACCCGTGTGGCTTTGAGTGTTTGTGCTTTGCCATGTTTTATCCATCTCCTGCGTTCATTCATCTCAGACACGCTGATCCCTCCCTGCGCAGCCGGGCTCCTCGCGGGCTGATTTATTAGCAGATTAAGGGATCTACTCAAGCGTTTTACCTGTCAGAGCTGTTTAAATTAGAAACTCGCCTGGCTGTGATTTGTGAGTGTGAGAACGTGTGCATCAAACTCTTTGCATCCACGATGACCGTCGCAGTCCCAGCTCCTCGCCACATTAAGAAAACAAATTCCTGCTGGCTTTGACGGCGGCGCCTTTATCAATTATTGAGCGACGCGTTACAGCTGCAACATGCGGGAGATGGATGTTTACAATAAAGCGAGAATATACACGAGAGCGGCGGCGGCGGCGGCGGAGGGCCGGCCGAAGCACCGGAGAAACATTTTACACCAACCGCCGCTCACACTGAAGTTAAACCGAGCCCAAATATCTCAGCTGCTAATGCACTTTCTTTTCATTAAAGGGATAGTTCGCCTCTTTTGACATGAAGCTGTGTAACATCCCATATCAGCAGCATCATTTCTGAACATCTTCTTACCCCCTGCTGCGTCCTGTGAGCAGAGTTCCAGCCTCGTTTTGGTGTTGATGAAGGTAGTCCGGCTAGTTGGCTGGGGTTTAAAAAATAAAGCGTTTTGCTTCTCAGAACAATATGCGTTCAACAGAGTAATACATTTGCGTCACAAAATGGTTCTCTAGGAAAAGTCAGACCTCACGATCTCTTGGCCCTATTTTCTCTCCCTTCGTATCACTGCCTGCTGCCGACAGCCGCGCCTGTTACGCTGTTTGCTGCTAGTGCAGTGCTTCTCAAAGTGTGGGGAACGGAGACATGGCAAGTGGGGCACGACAAACGGGAGGAAATTTTCAATTTTATGCCTATCTTAAACGCTTTTGTTTATTGACAATAAAGATAATTCACTAAACAAAACACCCAGATTGCAAATGAAACAGTGTTTCATTGTCTACTGTAGTTTCAGTCTTTTTGTTTTTGATTCAAGTGATGACACCACGACTGCACTTTTATTTTCTCTTTTTGAACTTTGTGTTATTTGATGTTATTGTTATATAAAATATGACGTTACTTGGTGTTAGTTCAATAAAGTTGAAATGTAATTTGTCAATATTTTTGTTGGGGCGACGGGGGCAGGTGGGGCTTGTTCAAAGTGGGGAATGACCAAAAAAGTTTGAGAACCACTGTTCTAGTGTAACGCGGGTTCATTTGGCTTGTTTATAATTCTACAAAATTAGTGTTTTTAACCTGACATTTATAAGACTAGTCAGGTGGAACTTTTGTTTTCTTTTTCTGTTTCTGTACATTCTTTTATGGGGGAGCAACATTCGCAACAAAAGACACGGTCCCGCCTAAACTCTTCCTCTTTTTTCTGATGTTCGGTGAGGAAAATAAAGACCTTGGAAAGAGCAGCGGTGTGGTCTCTATTCGTTCTAACCTTAGCACAAAAAAAGTAAAACATGGAGCATACCTGTCAAAGTAAAATGCCAAATATAAAAGACAAAATGGGACTGCTCGGTCTGCGCTTCGGTCTGCACAGCAGGCAGTGATATGAAGGGAGAGAAAATAGGGCCAAGCGGTTGTGAGGTCTGACTTTTTCCTGGAGAACCATTTTGTGATGCAAATGTATTACTCTGTTGAACGCATATTGTTCTGAGAAGCAAAACGCTTTATTTTTTAAACCCCAGCCAACTAGCCGGACTACCTTCATCAACACCAAAACGAGGCTGGAACTCTGCTCACAGGACGCAGCAGGGGGTAAGAAGATGTTCAGAAATGATGCTGCTGATATGGGATGTTACACAGCTTCATGTCAAAAGAGGCGAACTGTCCCTTTAAAGCTGCAGTCTGCAGGATTTGTTGTTGTCATACGTAAAGTTCTAATTTTTGGCATTTTAAGAGTTTACATGATCTATCAGAACGCTTGAAGTTGAAAACGGTGACCTCCATAGTCGCAAAATGCAAGAAATGCTTATTTTTTAACCGAAAAATAAAAAGTTATTCAACTTCCTGTCCCGCCCCTTCAAAACACATGAGAACTCGTGCACGTAGACGTGCACGCCAGATGCGCCTACACGACTCCTCATTCATCAACTCACCTGTCATCTGCGATCATGGAAGACACAGTAAGTAGACTAGCCCGTAATGAAGTTCAGTAGTCTAGATAAATAAGCGTGGGGACGAGCCTACCTTGTATCGCGCGTGCACAATCGGTGATTGACAGGCAGCAGAGCCCAGCTCATAACCTGATTGGTTACCTTTTACCGGTCCGGTCTGCAATTTTGTAAACAAACCTGCTGGCTTTGGAGGGACCTAGCGGGACATATAGGGGACCTAGAGAACTCTTTTTTTTGTATTGGGGTATTTAATGTACTACTTTCAGAATCCCCGGACAGTTCCAGGCATTATGCTTGAAAAAGAGTTGCAGACTGCAGCTTTAAGGCCCATACGGCAGGATAACTAACAGTACACTCACTTTGAACTTAAGTGTTTTAAAAGTCCTGACAGTTATCTCTAAATTGATAGTAATGATCAAATTACTGCTGATGTAGAATCTGTTATATCAACAAAGCTGAAACTCAGAGACTGAGCATCAAAATAACGGGTTAGCCTGGAACAACAACTGCTCTGATTATTACAGCCATGCATGAAACAGTCTTCCTGCAATGACTTAAAAATCTACGGAAGCCCAGAGCGACCGTGGTCCGTATAAACTTTTTTCTGATGGTTTTCTCCAGATAACGAGTTAATTTATCGATGGTTTTCGAGGCCACTTTTTCTCCCCAGCCCGCCCGTTTATATGTGTTTATATGTGTTTATATGTATTTCTGGCAAATGCTTTTACCCATTTTTACCCCCCTTTCATTGAAAACTGAATAAAGTAGCCGGGGACGGCCGGCTCGACTGCAGCTCAGCCGGCGTTTATACCTCAGTGACCAGCTGAGGGGACCAGGCCGTCTCCATGGTTACCGAATGATGCACGAAAGGTGCCGTTATCGTTTTCTCGTGATAACGAGATAAATTAACTCGTTATCACGGGAAAACGGATGGAATAAAATGTATGTACCTATGGCCGTTTAGGGCTTCCGTAAAAATGTGCTCGAAAACATCCACAAATGTTAAAAACTTGCCGGACTCTCAGATGGAAACATGTCCAAATATGCAGTTCCTGTGAACGGGTGGTGGAAATATTCTGGATTAAACCCCACCTTCGCCTTTAAACACATGGAAGTGTTTTACCAACGTGCTGCTGAGCCACACTGTGTCACCATAACACCCACAATGCACCGTGGCATTCATTCTACAAGTCTATGGAGCTCTAGCAGTGTGAAAAACTTCTCCAAATAACATCCCCCCACCTGTTGAGGTCACAGCATTAGAGTCACATCATGTTCATCCTCAAACCTTCCACGGAAACCTTGTGCTCGGAGTCGTGTTGCCATCCCATCAGGATATTTATAACTATTTACCTTTATCTTCACCGCTAAAGGAATTTAACACGTTGCACCAGGTTTCCTTCCTCTTCAGCATCTTACCCGTGTTATCGACTCAGTTTGAGGTCATAGAAACATTTGAGAAACACACCCGTGGACTGAGTCCTCCGGCTGTGATTATCTCAGTGTGGCTGCAGCATTGAGCTGCACATCTGGCTCAGGGTACTTACAGGTATTTCTTGTTTTCGTAGACATCGTGAAGCTTTAAAACGTGGGGATGCTCTATGAGTTTCAGGATGGCTATCTCCCGCTCCACCTGGAGAAAACACAAAAAAAGAAACGCAGCCGGTCAGAAAACATGGAAGCACACAGTCTGACGTCTGAAGAAATGAGCTTTGAGCCAGAACCTGCAGCCGGAATGACAAACAGAAGCAGACAGACGCGGCATGTGTTGGTTGTATCATGCTAATCACAGAAAGTGGCCCTCCAGGGGTTTCACATCCACGTTGTTCGCTGCTCACTGAAGCAGAAACTTTTAACCTCTGCTTTGGTCCAATTGTAAAACTCAGTGGTCTGAAAGACGGCCGTGTTTAAAAGCTGACACTTTTAATTTAACACAAATGTGCTACAGTGACCAGCATCTCACGCTCGGGTAATCACAGAGAAAAGAGAAAAATCTGGGGAAAAGGAAACAATCTGCTCCTTCAGATGAAACTAAAAACGCTGATGACGACACAGAATGCAGACCGGCTCCTCGCGCTTTATTCATTCAGATCCCGGCTCGTTTTTCAGATTAATTTCATCCTCAGCAGCTTCGTTTTTTACTCTGATTCATGATGTAAACTGGAAATCCATCAGAGATCATCTGTCTGACATTTAACAGGGATGTTTCCACGTGTCATAAATGAGTGGTGCAGCAGATGTGCTGTAAACAGCTGGAGTTGGTGGAAGTTTGCAGATCTGGAAGGACCTAACATGCATTTATCACTAACGAGGTTTAATGTGTCAGATAATAAAAAAATGATTTGAAACATCGTCAAACGTTTGATTTTTAGATCGATTCGTCAAAGGAAAATTCTCGATGAACGTTATATAATGACATTGCTGTTTAAATTGATTCACTTGCTGCACCAGAGATAAACAAACATTAATTAAGGCAGCGTTGAGAGACGGTGCAGACATCAGTCTCCTCCCCGTTCACACGACTCGGCTGCAGCACGCCAACCGTCATCGTTCAGACGCCTCCTCCTCCCGTCCTCAAAAGTTTACACAATGAGAGGATGTCTGGAAGATTTTTACTTCTTATAAAGCTGCTGTTTTTGCGGGTTTTTCCTTTAATTAAGAACATTACTATTCTTTAAAATACTCCAACTTAAAGATCAAAAGCTAAATTCTGTGTCTGAAGCAGAATAATGTTCATTTTGTAAAGCTTGGTCCCGTTCAGAGTAAAACAAAGGGAGTCACTTTGCTTGTGTGTCGAACACAGAACCTTCGATGTTGTCCAAAAACACTAAAAACCGCTTCGTAGTATTCACTGAAAAGAAACAGATTCGTACCGTTCCACTGCTGAAAACACTTTAGTTTGATAATCACAACAACGAGCTGATGACTTTTAAAACAACAAAAAAAACTTCCCGAGTCTTTAAAGAACGTGTGTGCAGGGACCAACGGGCTCCAGGCCGATCGACCGAGGAAGCCACAAAGCACCAAGGGAGCGGCTGACATGCCGCTTTCCTTTAGATCATGTCCTGTAAGAGCGCCTCTGCCAGCAGGCTGCAGCTGCAGTGAGTGTGGTGAGAGGAAACAGAAGTTTCACAGACGCTGCCCTGAGCCGTCCACCTGCTGGGCTCTGAATCCGCTGCCAGGTGGCACCTCAGCTAAACTGAATTTAGACCTCTGCACTGCCGGAAACAACCCGCCACAGCAGCTTCTGCACATGCATCATCGGTCAGACGTGCTGCTAAACGTGTCTGAGCTCTTTATCTGCAGTACTTTCTGAGGCCTGGGTAAAAAAACTGGCACAAACTTAACGTCACACTGGAAAACATGCCCCTCCAAAAATAAGTAACAAAACAACAAATAAAAGACGTTTTTGCTTGAAATAAGCAAATAAATCTGCCAATGGAACTAGTGAAAATCGGCTTGTCAAGATTTCTTGAAATAAGATGTGATATTTAGGACTTTTGAGTGAAAAGTGATCTTGAAATTAGCTTAAAAACCTCTTCAAATGAAAAAAAAGCTTGTTTCATATGATATGTGACTCAAAACTATTTATTTTCAAGACTTTTTCATTTAACAAGATATTCCAGATGTATTGTCTTCAAACAAGTCCCTATATCTTCAAGAGCGCCACAGGAAGTCATTCCTGCCTGTGGCCATCAAACTGTACAATTCACTATTCTGACATTACTTCACCATGTGCAATAACCCGGTCATGTGCAATAACAATAATAATTAGCTACTGAGTAGCATTGTAAAGACTGTTTATTGTATTTTTGTACATATTGAGATTTTTTGTTTTTTATTTTCCCTATCTTATTCTTATTCATCTTTCTTTTTTTCTGTAATAAGAGCACTGCAACAAAAGAATTTCCCGCAAGGGATTAATAAAGTTATTCTGATTCTGATTCTGATATCTGGCTGAAATGGTACTTGTCAGGCAGTTGTGTCTGATATTAAGTGTAATGAGATATTTTCACTAGAAATGAGACAAATATACTTGGTAAGACTTTGATTTTTTCAATGCAAATCAGGGAATTCCTGGCATAAGCATAGAGATTTAACAGAAAATGCTGCTGCCTTTGACTGGAAGGTCTGCTTGTAATGCAGGAGGAAATCCATCAGAAGATGTGCAGGGACACGAGTCCTCACCCACACAGGCATGAAAGTGGACCATGATGCAATGCAGCTGCAGGGCAATTATAGCTCTCACAATGACTGAAAAACAATTCTGCTTGCAAGGTACAAGAATCTTCTCACACTCACATGCCCACCATCAGCTGCTGGAAATGAAGCCAGCCCCTTTAATATGAGAAAATGTAACTTTTTCATACAGAGAGCCGACGCAGCGGCCTGAAGATCAGAGTCCTCCATGTTTAACCATGCTTTACTGAATGGGATAAAACCATCATTTATCAATCAGGGGGATAGTTCAGAAGATTAAAAAACAGACTCGCTCATAAAAATGTTATTCCATGAGCCAAAAACTCATCAGGGCAACATGAACACTGATTCCTGTTGGAGATGTTGAATAAATTCACCTTCATTTGTTACATTAAACAAGCAAATTAACTCAAGCATGAGCAAAGAGCTCATGTATCTTCATGCATCTTTATGTATCTTCAAGTATCTTTATGCATCTTCATGCATCTTCGTGTATCTTCGTGTATCTTTATGCATCTTCGTGTATCTTTATGCATCTTCGTGTATCTTCAAGTATCTTCGTGTATCTTTATGCATCTTCATGTATCATTATGCATCTTCGTGTATCTTCGTGTATCTTTATGCATCTTCATGCATCTTCATGCATCTTCGTGTATCTTCGTGTATCTTCGTGTATCTTTATGCATCTTCATGCATCTTCGTGTATCTTTATGCATCTTCATGCATCTTCGTGTATCTTCGTGTATCTTCGTGTATCATTATGCATCTTCGTGTATCTTCGTGTATCTTCGTGTATCTTCGTGTATCTTCGTGTATCATTATGCATCTTCGTGTATCTTCGTGTATCATTATGCATCTTCGTGTATCTTCGTGTATCTTCATGCATCTTCGTGTATCTTCGTGTATCTTCGTGTATCATTATGCATCTTCGTGTATCATTATGCATCTTTATGTATCTTCGTGTATCTTCGTGTATCTTCGTGTATCATTATGCATCTTTATGTATCTTTATGTTAATATTTCAGCACAGCCAGAATGCTGCTGGCCTTCTGTATAAACACATCGGAGGAGTCCAGGAGACTGGATCTGGACAGGTTGTTGTAAATCAGTTTGCAGAATTAGCTGCTCTTTTTAACTTTTATGACTAACAGTGATGTTGGTGGGCAAACATAAACTTAACCGACAAACGCAAAACCCAACCCAGGTCTGCTCGGATGAAAACGTTAAATCAAAATACATCAGCAGGATGTAGAGGATTTAGACTCTGAACTTTACTGAAAAGAACAAATCAGTTGACTTGTGTTCCTGTTCAATCAGTGAAGACAGTCTTCTGAGAGAATCTATAACTCTGACACGTCTCCATCACTCACTGAGCCCTCAGCTTTCTCTGCAGCTTCATCACCAGAGGCTGAAATCTGAGTCATCCTTCGGGCTGAGGTGAGATGTGTGGGGATGTGACAGGTCTGAGAGGACAGGTGACACCTGGAAATTAAATTTCCATCAAAGCCACCTCTCTTCAAAGCTCTGTCATGGTGAGTGGTGGCGGCTGACAGCGGATAAATAACAAAAGAATTCCCTTTAATCTCTGGACCGGCCGTCCCGCAGACCACGGTGTCACAGCCGCGCTGAAGGGCAAGAAAACCCAGCGGAAAACCAAGTAAAAGAACTATTCACAAATAAATATCACTTTAACATAATCCAGTTTAACACTATTTTCTATTGGTTCTCTCTCATAACAACTTCATGCCACGTGCTTACTTCTTCATGCTTCTGGGTCATAATGCTTCCACTTCTTTGACTCCCTTTATCTCCGTCTAAGCCCATATTTCTCTAACTTCCCCCCAGTTCTCGCGACACTTACAGCGACTTCCAGTCACTGAAGCAGATGCAGCGACCTGAACTATGTCATCATTTATTCCAGAGATGCTCATTGCGCGGCTCCTCAAGCTTTAATTGGCGGCTCACATTCGCATAGTAGCTTGTAACAATATGGTAACAATAACAATACATTTTTTCAAATAACACACAACGAATACTGCACAATATAAGTATTTTTTATTAAGTTTGTGTTTTTGTAGTATTAAAT
The DNA here is from genome assembly GCF_027942865.1 of Odontesthes bonariensis. Lineage (NCBI taxonomy): Eukaryota > Metazoa > Chordata > Actinopteri > Atheriniformes > Atherinopsidae > Odontesthes > Odontesthes bonariensis. The sequence continues at coordinate 44,961,850 of NC_134506.1, forward strand.
ATTTTTATTAAGTATTAATTAAGGCTTAATGGTGTTTCCTAAAGGGGGATCTGTTAAACCTGGCAACGCAGCCCACTTAGCGCACGCTAGCTCCATTAGCCAGCGCGAGATGCAGGCACAATGCATTGGTTTTTAATTAAAAAAGGGCAAAAACCAACACAAAAACCATGCTCATCCTGAATGTCTCACTATGATCACAACAACAAACTACAAATACAACATGAAGAAAGTCAAGGACATGCACGCCAGCTTCCCTCATCCCAGTATTAAGGTAAATGTGGTCTGAATTGAACATGTATTGGCTGTGTTGTTTCTTTTTTATATGTAGAAATGCATATTTGCAAAAGGGGACTTTAGTATGTTGTGGTAAAAGTGGCTCTTCCCTTGATTTTGCTGCCAATGTGGCTCTTGTGAGTATCACTGATTTATACAATAACATGTTTCAGAGTCCCCTGAATTGCTTTTATTGTGAAATTATTTACAGACATTTCAATAAGCTCAGACGTGTAATCGACGTGATACGAGCGTACGGGGGAATAAAATAGATTTTTGTGTTAAGAGCTGAGAATAAGCACATCTCTGCTGATAATGACAGGCAGCTGAATCCAGGCAGCGGACCATCTGCTGTTTTCTACACATCTTCACCGTGTGCAGAAGAGCTGTTTTCACATGCGTTCACACTGCAGAGCTGGCTGCCTGTCCATCAGAGGACAGACTTTAAAGTTCTGATGCTGCTCTATAAAGCTCTGAATGGTCCAGGACCAGAATGCATCAGTGACCTCCTGACCCAGTATGAACCTTCCAGACCCCTCAGCTCATCTGGATCCGGTCTGCTATCAGTTCCCAGAGTCAGAACCAGACATGGAGGAGCTGCATTCAGCTTCTATGCTCCACATGTCTGGAACAAACTCCCAGAAAGCCTCAGATCAGCTGAAACACTCAGTGTGTTTAAGACACACCTATTTTCAGCTGAATAAAGCTCCAAATCTGAAGCTGGGGTTTCAAAACTTAATCACATTTTAACTCCTGATTTGATCTATTGTTCTTATTTCTTTCTTCTTTTGTTTAAAATTTAAATCATGCTTTTTATTTCTACTGTTTTAATGTCTCTGTAAAGCACTTTGAATCTAGCCTGGCGACGCCATCCTACGTACTTCCGCCCAAAGATTTTGGCTCCGCACATAGTCTGGCCAAATCCCCCTACCTCGGTTCGCTCAGTGTTTTGCCAATCAGCAAACAGTTGCGAGTGGTGACGCAGAACTCACGCGCGGAGTCCATTGTAGTCCATATAATTGTAGTTCAACCGCAGCGGAAATAAACATGGTGACGGAAGAACGCTAGAAGCTATCCATCAGAGAGTCTCTATTATCTGTAAAAGGGCTGTGCTATCCATGAAGTTGTCTCAACTCTGGAGAGCATTACACAATTAAAACGTGAGCAAGAGGAATGCCTCTTCAATATTGTTAGTGGCAAGGATGTCGTAGCTCTCCTTCCAACTGGCTTTGGGAAAAGTTTGATTTATCAAATGGTACCGGTATAATGAAAGCGGATGTGGGAAGCGTGATTCGCGAGCTAGAGCCTCGCGAGAGTAAGCATGAACCTCGGCGCATAACCAACGTCATTTCTAAACATTATGATTGGTTAAGGGAAATCCGTTACTCTAATGAATTTAAGTTGCTGGGTAAGGTCCCGCCCTCCATGGAAACGGATTCCTCTTGGGTTTTCCCAGACTGTTTGACAAAGTCAACAGTCGGCTTTCGCCCAGGCTACTTTGAATCACCTTGTTGTTGAATTGTGCTGTACAGATAAACTTGCCTTGGTTACCGTTGGGAAACTGATTCTTCAGTATTTTTTTTATACAGTGAGCACAGCAGGTACAATCAACACCAAAAATCATTATGAAAATTACGAAATTGAGGCATCTTACCTATAAAGCCACGTAGTAATTCCCTGATGAACATTTTCCATCGAAAAACTGACTAAAGTCCAAACATATTCCCACAGATTGCTGTTGCATCATTTCAAATCTCATCTCATCTTCAATGTATTCCAGCAAGCATATAAACATTCTATATATGGTGATTTAAAAATCTAGCCAGAATCAATAGCTCCTGACGCCCACGTCTCCATCCCAGTTGTGTTTGGGATAAACTTCATTAAAGGGTGAGTGGCAGAGCCACCAGGACAGATCTGCAGCTTTGGGGCTGCGCTCACAGCTCCTTTGTTCGCTGCTTCTGCAGAAATCACCTAAAAGATGACCCGGAGGTCTCCTCTGAATGATGCATCATCTGCAGCTTCGTACAGAATATATTTTTGTTTGAAAGTGGGAAAGCGTGAAAGCATCCTGCTGCTTATGTTGGGTCACTTCGGTTCAGTAGGGGGTCTTTCCGTATTGTCCAGGACACGTTTGCATTCAGACCACCTGTGAATGAGGCCTGAGGCGTTCGCACCTGCTGACTGGATCATCCAGGTCTGAAAAGGGCCGCTTTTCATTTTCTAGCTCAAATTATTATGCGGCAGAAGACGTTCGGTAGGTTGAGTGAATATGAACTACTTCCAGAGGTTGGTAGTAACGAGTTACATTTATTTGAGTAAGTTTTTGAAAAAATTATACTTCTAGGAGTAATTTTAAATCTCTATACTTTTTACTTTTACTTGAGTAGATGTGTGAAGAAGAAACTGTCCTCTCAGGCTGTGTTCGAAACCGCATACCACATACTAAATACTGCATACTGCATACTACATACTACATACTTCCATACTACATACTCATCGATCAGACAGTATGCAGAGCATTTACCCACAATGCATTTCGCTCCTGCCCGAGCAGAAATCAGCCGGCCTGAAGCTGATTTCTCTTAAGCTCTAAACTCTGTAAACTTTAGCAACATTTGAAACATTTTCAGGTGAGAAAGTAGTCGTTTAGATCCCCAACGTGTTGAAAACCTGACAAAATACCGGCTGTTTACAATTTTGTTCCCACGAATTCGGCGCTACTAAAGCTAGCCGCAGTGAGCAACGCACTTCCGGTTATTTTCACAAAATAAAATACCCGTTGCCTTTTATCATAGGGAAAGCCATTACCATACAATTGGTGCTTTTGTTTTGAAAACAGGAAGTGAACCTACCCTCGTTGTAGCTAGCTTGAAACTGCCGTTTTGACAGGAAATGACGATCGGCGACGTCACGTTACGTTGCATCTTGGGTAGTTTGAGTATGAGGAGTAACCTCATGATGCGTACCCAACATTTCGGAGAATCTAGTATGCATCCGGAGACTTAAAAAAAGTTAAAGTTAGTAGGAGCAGTAGGAGAAGTAGGCGGTTTCAAACACAGCCTCACTCCGCTACATTAGGCAACAATGAGCTGGTTACTTTTCTTCTTACCTCTTTGGTATTCTACGCCTCATTATTTTTATCCCCCCGCGTACGCCTCATTTTAATGTTTTATTCTGACAGAGAGAGAGACTTCCACCAAAGGCTCTACCACCTGACTGTGTTCCACCAATCAGACGCAGCCGTGCAGTCTGGTCACGTGACCGTACTCGATCTCAGCGGCGGGACGGGTTAGCTTTAGCATTAGCAGTCGTAGCAAACAAAGAAAGAAACAGATGAAAAATGTCAGAACCAACGGTGGGAAATGAAGACGCAGACGAGGCCTCATACTGAAAGCATGTTTACCTTACAAAGAGTGAGAAACAGCAGCTACATTATGTGTCTTCTGTGGCAACCAAAACAAACGCACATTTCAGCAGAAACTCAACATCTAACTTGAGGAAACATGTAGCGCTAAGTTTCCTAAACTCGTTTTTCCCCCATGGATAGGTGAATGTTTGTTTTTTAGGTTACATATGGGTTACATATGTTTTAAACATTTCCTAAGTCTCTTTTATTTTTTATTGAAGTTCTTGAATTTACCTGGATTATTTTAATTTAAGCTATTTTGTAATTAATTAATTCATTTTAATTTATTTTATCAATTGGATGAACTCTAATCTGCCTAAAGATGATTATTTAGTATTTTTGTCTGTCTGATTGAATGCTTGTGTTAACAAATAAATCAGACGGTACTCAACAGTTACTCAGTACTTGAGTAGTTTTTTCACCAAGCACTTTTTTACTCTTACTCAAGTAATTACTTGGATGACGGCTTTTTACTTTCACTTGAGTATATTATTCTGAGGTAACAGTACTTTTACTTGAGTACAACCTTTGGCTGCTCTGCCCACCTCTGACTACTTCATTGTGGATGGTAACATGGAGGTCGACCTTGATGTTTATTCCCTGTCATCACATCAGCATTCATCTTGGAGACGCTGCGGTTTCTCTGTGACATCCTCCGCTTCCACATTCTGCTCTTCTGTGTTTCCACCTTTAAGTGAACATGCTCTCCTGTCTGGAATGGATGCTGGTGTCACATGTCGGCCCACCTACCTGCTATCAGATCTAATTACCTTCACACAACAGTTCAGGCACGATCTGACACGACAGAGGCTAATTAAACTATTAAGCTCAATTGTGACCCACATGTTTCTTTAATCTGTGGTGATAAAGTGTGTCGGCGTGCGGGGGAGGTTGGGGGGGTGAGAAACGGCGGCTGGAACGCAGGTGAAACGCAGCAGCAGCCATCTGAGTCCTGACCTCAGTTACCTCTGCAGAGAAATGCTCCCAACTTTGATCAAAGTAATTAAAAAAGCATTAATATTCAAGCTTCTAACAAGTTCGCTCATGCACGCTGCAGACAATGAAGTGCACGCTTTTGATTACAATGTCTTACGGATGTCTGATGCATTAATCTGAAGCAATCGTTGTTTAAGTGAATGTTGGTGTCAGAAAAATATCCGTGTGACATTTTACAGCCGAGTTTCACAGAAGCTCCTCATTATAAGCAGGGAGACTCAGGCTACGGCTACACGGAACGAAACAAGGGTTTTTTTGAAAACAGGTACGAAAATTATTGCGACCACACAGGAAAGCTGGAAAAGATGAAAACGCTGAAAACGCTGAAAACGATGCAGTACACACGCCACACCTCTATGTGCGCTGTAAGCCACCCCCACCAGTTACACCAGAACAATAGAAGAAGCAATGCGTGTACGCAGCTGAGTGAAGCTGACAAAAATTCAAGCAAATAGATTGATCGGTTAGTGCTCCGTTTGTGCTGCTTTGGTTTCTGAGATATTAAAGATTATTTTTCAGGTCATCCAAAGGTCACCATCCCCCCCATCTTGCTCCAAAACAAACCAGAGTGGCCTACTTTTTTAGTGCTCCGTTTGTGCAGGTTTGTGCCGTTAAAACTGGCGTTTGTGCTGCTTTCGTATCCGAGTTACGTTTTACTTTCAGTTGATCACATGATTTCACTATATTGATCAGGGGGCAATGAATTTCATCTGCTGCAGGTTGTAGTCATTCTGTTTTGTTCCAGTAAGTTCTTTTTGCCAATTTAGTCAGTGGGAAGTTGTCGGATATGTTGCTAACGCAGGAGAGAACAGAATGTAAGTTCCATCCATCCATCCATTATCTTCCGCTGGTCCGGGGATCGGGTCGCGGGGGCAGCAGCTTGAGCAAAGAGACCCAGACGTCCCTGTCCCCGGCCACTTCCTCCAGCTCTTCTGGGGGGACCCCGAGGCGTTCCCAGGCCAGCCGAGAGACATAGTCTCTCCAACGTGTCCTGGGTCTTCCCCGGGGCCTCCTCCCAGTGGGACGGGCCCGGAACACCTCACCGGGGAGGCGTCCAGGAGGCATTCTCACCGAATGTAAGTTCGTTTTTTAAAATCCCTTTCTGCAAATAACAGTCACATTAGCCTGAAGTTATATGTATTTTACGGAGTCAGTATTTTTTTATTTAGTTTATTTATGGTTGGCAAGGAAATTGGTGCATTACCGTCACCGAATGTCACTCAAGGGTTATATGTGTTCATTCTGTTCTCTCCTGCGTTAGCAACATATCCGACAACTTCCCACTGACTAAATTGGCAAAAAGAACTTACTGGAACAAAACAGAACGACTACAACCTGCAGCAGATGAAATTCATTGCCCCCTGATCAATATAGTGAAATCATGTGATCAACTGAAAGTAAAACGTAACTCGGAGACGAAAGCAGCACAAACACCAGTTTTAACGGCACAAACCTGCACAAACGGAGCACTAAAAAAGTAGACCACTCTGGTTTGTTTTGGAGCAAGATGGGGGGATGGTGACCTTTGGATGACCTGAAAAATAATCTTTAATATCTCAGAAACCAAAGCAGCACAAACGGAGCACTAACCGATCAATCTATTTGCTTGAATTTTTCACGTGGGTGGGGTGTCAGCTTCACTCAGCTCGTGTACGCCCCTACTTCTACCAGCGCGAAGCTCACGTTGTTCCTTCAACAACGCCGCTGTAGTAAGCAGTGTCTGCAGCAGTGCTGCTATCAATGTTGTGGGGTCCATGATGATCGCTGTCTGTCCTTGTTGTGTTGTCTTCTTCTTCCGGATTTTGAATGGAAGCCGCTTTTTGTTCTGGTCACTGACGTATGTGTATACGTCACTGCGTTGGCCATGTGGCTGTGACGCAGATGTAAACGAATCCGTTTTGGCTGTAACAATGGAAACGAAACGACGCCGTTCTCAGATCTTCCCACTCTGGAACCCGTTCTCCAAAACTATCGTTTTGGGGTAGTGGGAACGCCGGCTCCGTGTGGCCGCGACAGCCAAACGATAAGAAAAAGTATCGTTTACAGTGAAAAACGTTTTCGTGTAGCCGTAGCCTTAGTCAGTGAGTGTCAGGGTGTCACTGCGGTGCAAAATGAACCCTAAGCTAACCATCACCTTACATCACTGTTTATGGAAATGTGAAGAGATTCAAACATGTTGGAGCTCAGTGTTAAAGTATATCTCTCAGTTATACCTTTATGCCCTGAGGTGTGTATTTTAGGCATTTATCCAGATGACTGTTCTTTATCTTGTAAGGAAAGAAAAATGGTCGACCTTTGTTTACTGCAGGCCAAACGCTGTGTTGCATTATGCTGGAAGAATGTCGGTTCTTTTACCCGCTGGTTAAATAACTTAACATGGAGTTTGGCTCTTGAGAAACTGACCTATGTTGTTAGAAAGAGGGCTTCTGAATTTTATGATATTTGGAGGATATTTCTGGAGGGAGAATGAGACAATGAAAATTATTTAATTTATTGTTGGGAGTGCAAGCTGTATCCTTCATTTTGAATACTTTTTTAATTTATTTATTATTATTATTGATCATTAATATATTTATTATTATTATTATTATTATTATTATTATTAATAATAATAATAATACATTTTTATTTATTTATTTATATGTGTGTTTATTTACTTATTTATTTTTTATTATTTTCATTATTTCATATTCATTGCACAGTAATTTGCTGACTAATTACTGCTGTTTTTTGCTTTTTTATCATTTAATTATTATTTTCTTTACTGCCATATGTTTTGGATGTTTAAATTGTTGGATGTTGGTATTTTAACATGAAAAACCAATAAATATATATTTAAAGAAAAAAAAAAGAATCTTAAGCTGACTTTGTGTCTTTTTCTATCTTTAACTGAGCATTTAAACCCCCTCCGTACCCACAGAAGAGTGGATTTAGCTTTTATCACCCTTACCCACGTCTTAGCTGCCTCACATGGAATTAAAAAAAAAGGTTCTTGGCTGGTGACTGCGCTGCATATTACTCATCGTTTGATGATCTAATAATCTTCGTGATGTAATCCCTTTAAGACAAGTTAAAGGTATGAAGATCTTAAAGCTCATCCGCCTGTGGTATCACCGAAACTTAGTGGGGCAAAGATTAACTGAGAGAATTTGAATGATTCGAACGTTAAAGAAGCAATTACATCAGCACACGGACCCATGAATCAAATAAAACGTGCTATAAACTCATCAATGGCTCAATTATACCATTAAAATCCAGTCAGCTGCAGATTTTATATCTTGCATAGTTGATGCAAATTTTCCTTCATAGAGAAAACAAGCTGAAAGGCACAACTATGAACCCCTGCTTGAGCAACACTTTGAGCAAATACAACCCCCCAGGGTATCCCCATGTGACCTGGAATATCTCATTCATCTGAATGTGTCTGTTTTATAGCAGTTTTTGGTGCAACTGTTCATCAGTTCTCCTTCTTATGAGTTTTATCTACACTTATCAGTCACCTGTAAATAAATTAAAACTTTATTTATAAAGCACTTTTCATACTAAAAAGCAGCACAAAGTGCTTTACATAATAAAATCAATAATCAAATCAATTCATGCTTAAACTCACACACAACATCACAACGACAACCACACTGCACACATACAACACTGGATAAATAAGTGTATAATAAGTATATAATAAAATAATTAAAAAATAAATATTTAAAATAGTGGATGAAAAGATAAAAGTAAACTAAACCAAAACAATTTTTTTTTTTACAAAAAGTTTACAAAAATAAAATAAAAGAAAGAAAGAAATAATAATAAAAAAAAATTTAAATAAAAATTAAAAATAAAATATAAATATAAATATAATAATAAATAAATAAATGAAATAAAATTCAGCTGTAAGCTAAACTAAAAAGGTAGGTCTTGAGCCTCTTTTTAAAACATCAACATTTTCTGGCAGGCTGTTCCACAGATGAGGTCTTTAAAGGGGAACTCCGGTATTTTCAACATTAAGCTTCTTTTCTGAGTCGTCTGCAATGTTTTAGAACCCCCCTCACCGCTTTTTTGATGTTTACTGCTGTCTCCGGTATTTGCCTTATTTTGATTCTTCTCAACCTGCTTCAGAACGGCAAGTCATGCGCATGTCCAAAAAGGTCCGTAAAAGCACAATAAACGTCCGTTTTCAAAATCACCAACTCACCGGAGTGGTTACTGGTGTGCACTGGTAATCCATATCAAATTTCGTGGCGAAAAGTTGCTTCTGTCGTGTTTTATTTGGCAGCTCGTTCATGCTCGCACTATTTTCTTAGCGGTGGCGGAGTAATATCAACGAACATCCAGTACAAAATGTCAAATAAAGCACGACAGAAGCAACTTTTCGCCACGGAATTTGATATGGATTACCAGTGCACACCAGTAACCACTCCGGTGAGTTGATTATTTTGAAAACGGACATTTATGGTGCTTTTACGGACCTTTCTAGACATGCATATGACTTGCCGTTCTGAACCAGGTTGAGATGAATCAAAATTAGGCAAATACCGGAGACAGCAGTAAACATCAAAAAAGCGGTGAGGGGGGTTCTAAAACATTGCAGACGACTCAGAAAAGAGGCTTAATGTTGAAAATACCGCAGTTCCCCTTTAATAGTGGAACGAGGTCTCACTATAAGTGTTTGTTGGAACTTTAGGAACAACTAAAAGGCCGGTACCAGAGGACCTCAGGATCCGCGAGGGCTCATAATTTAAAAGCAGATCAGATAGATAAGAAGGCCCAAGACCATTAAGACATCTATAAACAACTAAAAGAACCTTAAAATCATTGTGCTAAGCTCTTAACTTCAGTGTTTTTGTTGCCTGAACCACAGAGAAGGTGTTATAAGGGGAGTAGAAAGCTTAAACTGGGATCCAGTCTGAAGCTTTTCCTCTGAAGCTGAACACGCAGCTCGCCATGTGACACCTGCCCTCAGCACATGTCCCATTCACAAACTGCTGATACAAATGTTCCCCTTTTATTCCCACTGAGAGGCTCAGAGTTCCTGTTTCCTACCAGCAGCCTGCTCCTCTTAATGAATTATGAGGACGGCGCGCTGCTTCCAAATCTCCGTTTAATTGAAACACGATACAGAGCAGAGGGGCACGGAGAGCGATAAATTGGAACATCCGGTCAGTAATCAAACCGCCATCTGTTGCCATGACGTCCCGGGTGATGCTGGAGGAGAGAAGAACCCGAGCCGCCCCGGCCTCCAATCACAATCCAGTGGAGGCTGTCGACTGTGTGACGTGTGATTTCACGAAGGAGACGGAGCGTCCAGGCATCTTATGGAGCAACACAAATGGATTCAGCAGAACGGCCGGAGGAGACACACTAATAAACAGCTGAAACAGGAGCGGGGAATGAGCAGAAGAAGAAAGTAATGATGCATTCCAGCCTTAAGATGAAACCATCCGGGTCCAAACATGTTCAGCCACAGCAGTTCTCTGTAATCAGCCCCTAAATACGTATTTCTACTCTGTTAGCAAACGGAATTTAACCACCAGGGACTTTAAACCCTGATCGGATGGAACCCGCTGACCCAAAGTGGCTATTTAACTGCTGCTTATGTGCGTTTTAACCAGAGGCGGGTCGTAACGAGTTACATTTACTTGAGTATGTTTTTGAAAACATTATACTTCTAGGAGCAGTTTTAAATCTCTATACTTTTTACTTTTCCTTGAGTAGATGTGTGCAGCAGAAACTGTCCTCTTACTCCGCTACATTAGGCTACAATGAGCTGGTTACTTTTCTTCTTACCTCTTTGGTATTCTACGCCTCATTATTTTTATCCCCCGCGTACGCCTCATTTTAATGTTTTATTCTGACAGAGAGAGACTTCCACCAAAGGCTCTACCACCTGACTGTGTTCCACCAATCAGACGCAGCCGTGCAGTCTGGTCACGTGACCGTACTCAATCTCAGCGGCGGGACGGGTTAGCTTTAGCATTAGCAGTCGTAGCAAACAAAGAAAGAAACAGATGAAAAATGTCAGAACCAACGGTGGGAAATGAAGACGCAGACGAGGCCTCATACTGAAAGCATGTTTACCTTACAAAGAGTGAGAAACAGCAGCTACATTATGTGTCTTCTGTGGCAACCAAAACAAACGCACATTTCAGCAGAAACTCAACATCTAACTTGAGGAAACATGTAGCGCTAAGTTTCCTAAACTCGTTTTTCCCCCCATGGATAGGTGAATGTTTGTTTTTTAGGTTACATATGGGTTACATATGTTTTAAACATTTCCTAAGTCTCTTTTATTTTTTATTGAAGTACTTGAATTTACCTGGATTATTTTAATTTAAGCTATTTTGTAATTAATTAATTAATTTATTTTAATTTATTTTATCAACTGGATGAACTCTAATTTGCCTAAAGATGATTATTTAGTATTTTTGTCTGTCTGATTGAATGCTTGTGTTAACAAATAAATCAGACGTTACTCAACAGTTACTCAGTACTCGAGTAGTTTTTTCACTGAGCACTTTTTTACTCTTACTCAAGTAATTATTTGGATGACTACTTTTTACTTTTACTTGAGTCATATTATTCTGAAGTAACAGTACTTTTACTTGAGTACAATTTTTGGCTGCTCCACCCACCTCTGGTGTATGACACATTTATGCATAAGCACCGTTCCTACTGGGTTTAATTCAGAAGAAGAAGAAGAAGAAGAGGATAAAACCTCCAGAAGGAAAGTTTACTGAGGCTCAGAGCAGAAACAGCTGGTGAGTAACATCTTTTTAACTTGGTTAGTGGAAGCCACAGTGAATATGTCTGAACATGCTCAGTCGGGCAGAGGAGGAAGTCTGAGCTGCATATCTGCTCTTAGCGGATGGTGAGTGTGAAGCTCTCGGGATTGAAATCACCCCCTCCAAACCCGAGTCTGTGGCTCTCAATCAAAGAACGAGTGCCACCTTGACAAACAGTTCTGTCCTTCGCAGCTTTCTCCTGGGCTCACTGCAGTTTCATAAACTTCTAGTCCCACAGGAAGTCTGCTTTAATAACAAGCTTTATGAACGTCCCAACCCCGGCCTGCTGGGGTGGAAATCTGTTATCAGGGTAAGACTGTCCTCCGGAAGTCTCATTACAGATGGAAACCTGTGTCATATATATGATATATAGTGTATTATATAGTTAAATGTAGGGCTGGGCGAGTTAACTCGTTATCATCACATTAACTCATTAATTATTTAACGCCGATAAATATTTTATCGCGCATTAACGCAGGTTTTATTTATTTATATAGTTTTATTTATTTATTTTTTATTTATAAAATTGGGGGGGGGATTTTGTGCCTTTAATGGAAAGTTCAGAGAGACAGGAAGCAGGGGAAAGAGAGAGGGGAACAACATGCAGCACAGGGCCGTCCAATGCGGGACTCGAACCGGGGCCAACTGCAGCGAGGACTATAGCCTCTGTACATGGGGCGCCTGCTCAGCCCACTACGCCACCGACCACCCCTGTTTTATTATTTATTTTATTATTGTAAAAGTCTGTTGCTCACAGGCTTTTATTTTGTAAAAGTCTGCTGCTCACAGGCTTTAATTTTGTAAAAGTCTGTTGCTCACAGGCTTTTATTTTGTAAAAGTCTGCTGCTCACAGGCTTTAATTTTGTAAAAGTCTGTTGCTCACAGGCTTTTATTTTGTAAAAGTCTGCTGCTCACAGGCTTTTATTATTGTAAAAGTCTGCTGCTCACAGGCTTTTATTATTGTAAAAGTCTGCTGCTCACAGGCTTTTATTATTGTAAAAGTCTGTTGCTCACAGGCTTTTTTATTTTGTAAAAGTATGTTGCTCACAGGCTTTTATTTTGTAAAAGTCTGTTGCTCACAGGCTTTTATTCTGTAAAAGTCTGCTGCTCACAGGCTTTTATTTTGTAAAAGTCTGCTGCTGTCTGCTGTGGAACCGGAAAAGAAAGTAATCGGCGGATCCACCAAACATGGAGAAGGGTACGGAACTTTTACTCGGCCATTTTCATGTTAAAGTTCTTCCAGACGGCGGAGTCGACAGAACCAAAGTCATCTGTAAACACTGCCAAGTTGAATTGTCTTCTCAGCGTAGTAGTTCCAGTCTAAAATATCACTTAAAGGCAAAACACACAACTGATAGCAGCAAGTCATTCAAGGAAACAGACAGTGGAGCGAGGCTTCTACATAAAAACTACAGAAAGATGCTGATGTTAAAAGTGTGTTTGCACAACAAATGTTATGGCACTTTCATTCATATGGCAGCACATTTAAAATAAAGCTAAATGCTAAAAGCTATGCACTACTTTTGGATTCATTTTTGGATTCTGCGTACAAACGCGATTAATCGTGATTAATCAGGGAAATCATGAAATTGATTAGATCAAAATTTTTTATTTGATCATTCATAAAATATTATATTATTATATTTAATATTTATATTATATAAATATTTATAGTATATATTATATATATTATTATTTAAACTTTTTTAATTAGTTTATTTAGTCATTTATTATTATTATCATTATTTTTAGTTAGTAGTAGTATTTTTACTAGAATTGGTATTATTGTTGTTGTTGTTAATATACAAACATTGTAAATATTTATAATTTTTTTTAGCTACTTGACTAATTTGAATTTCCCCCATTGGGGGATGAATAAAGTATTTTTCTATTCTATTCTAATGTGAATCGTTGCCCAGCCCGAGTTAAATGCAAAGATCTGGGACTGAACACTTTTTCCCTGAAACTAAACAATTAAAAGCTCTCCCAGAAAGGCTGTTAGTAAAACATCTGCAGCAGCAGTTAAACGTGTCGCTGACGAGTCTTTACTGACACCAAACACCAGCTTCAGTCATTTCCACTCAGCCCAGAAGAATGTGAGCAGTGATGCTGCTGATCCACCCTGAGCAGAACTGCATCCTTGTGCGCTGTCAGACTCTCAGTCACAGCACAGGCAACAAAGTTGCGTCTAAAGCGACACGTTCTGTTCTGCTGTACCGGTTCTGCCCTGAGGCCAGAACACCAGAAATAACCAGCCTCTTATTTGCTCTAAAGCCCCCGCAGCGGGAAGCCGCTCTGCAACGTGTCATCCTGCATCACTTCTTAATCTAATTCTGTTTCTAAGATTGTTTCTCTCCTCAAACAACAACTTTTACTGGGAGCCCCTCCACGGAGTGCATCCCAGCTCCTGCAGCAGCTATTCATCATCATATTCATTCATCTCTTACAGGAGGCCCCGTCTCATATCAAATGCATTTGTAAAATGGATTAAGAAAGATTTATCGTTAAAGTCAAGAAGTAACCCGAGCTACAGGATCCTCAGTCAGAAGCACAGCGATCTTCAGGTGAGAAATCAGCGCCAAGTCCCGGGTGCCAGCAGTCGTTTACACCGTCTGAATGTGGCTGAAAATAGTTACGGTAAAGATTTTACTATGTTCTCCGGTTTCCTCCCACCGCCCAAAAACATGCTGCTAAAGAGGGGAATCTAAATGTTCCCCAGAGTGTGAGCGTGGATGGTTTTTCATTTGTGGGCCACCTGTCCAAGGCCTGTCCTCTCGTCCAATGACAGCTGAGATAGGCTCAGCTGTCATAACAGCAGATAGAAAACGGATAGATGGATAGTTCTGTGTCTCATATGATGTTGATGTTTAGCTTAAGCTTTAGCTTTACCATCTCAGAAACATCAACAGAATTAAAGGTTTCCAGGAGAAACTCATCCATGCATTCATCTCCAGCAGACTCCATCACTGTAATGCTCTTTTAACTGGACTTCCCACAAAGAGCATTAAACATCTGCAGCTCATCCAGAACGCTGCTGCTGGAGTTTTAACCCGGACTAAGAGAACTGAACACACCACAGCAGCTTTAAAATCTTTACTCTGGCTTCCAGTCAGTCATAGAATAGATTTTAAAAGCCTGCTGATGGTTTACAATCTGTGATCTGTTCAGAGAATATAAAGCCAGCAGAGCTCTGAGATCCAAGGACTCAGGTCAGCTGGTCCAGTCCAGAGTCCAGACTAAACATGGAGAAGCAGCATTTAGCTGTTATGCTGCAAACAAGTGGAACAAACTGCCAGTGGAGATTAAACTTTCACCAAATGGAGACATTTTTAAATCCAGGTTAAAAACATTTCTGTTCTCATGTGTCTATGCATGAAATCTGCACGATATCTTTGAACTTATCTGGACTGTTGCTGGTTTTTAAATTAATTTAAATTATTTTATTTGTTTCTCTTTATATTGTTTTATGTATTTTTAATGCTTCTTCCACTCCCTGCTAGCCTGGGAATTCCCATGCTGCTTTGTGCTCGATTTCATTCTCACTGCAAAGTCAGCCTGGAAACCACCGCCCTTATTTTTGCCTGAGTTAGGGAACCAATCACAGAACGGGGGGGGAGCAAGACGATGACGACGTCTATGCGCTACACCGAAGCTTGTAGAGTGTTAATTCAACATGGCAGCGGACACAACGTTACCGTTCAATGCAGCCTTAGAAAGTGTTTCGGAGTAGATTCACCCTGGGGTCATTTGAACCGTGACATCCAGCCAAGTAGCCCACCCGCAGTTTTTCCGATATTGGCTGAACATCAGCTGAGTTACTGAGTTATCCCGAATAGCTTAGTACAAGCGCTAACGGACCCTGGCAGTATCTCCAAAATTACCACACTAAAATCACATGCCATGAAACCAAACTTCTACAGGAGTACAAATATGGTCTGTACTCACAAAACGATGCATTTGGAAGTTTGTACATAGTCCAGGAGTTTATTATTATCAACACAAGCCTGATAGCTTTTCTGCAGCTAAAGCTGCGTCGACGTCACTTCTGGGAGCTTCAAAGTAAGATGAGGGTTGATCTACTACTGTAGACAACAAAGCAAGGCTGCTCAGTTTCTCCATTATTAAAATAAATTCACAACTCTACAACATAAAAATTCATGTATAATATAGCATATAGGCCTACTTTGTTGTCAATTTAAGTAGCTTAGAGCGCAAGTTTACTTTTATTTTCCAATTTTTTCTTCTTCCTCGTCGAATTTCTGTCGTCATCTGGTATAAGTGATACAATTGGCTATGAATCGCGCAAAGCAGCATGGGAAGAACCTGACGTCATTTGATAGACATTCGTAGCGCCCAATAAACGGCTCTAGGCATTCGTAAACCACGCCTCAAATACGAGAAAATGCACACCTAGTTCCCAGACCACCATCTCATCGAGATTGTGGACGCGTCAGCCAGGCTAACTCCCTGCTGCAATGCTTTTATTTTATGTTGAACTGTTTGTACACGAAATGTGCAACAAATAAATTTGATTTTATTTTATTTTGATAAGCCCAACAAAGTAGCACATCTATGCTATCTGCTGGAAAACTGGAACCTGTACTGTTCATTTGCTTGTGAGCTATAAGATTTTGTTCTATTAAAGTATTAAGTGAGACTAAAACAGACAGTTTACAACCTAAGTCATAGCATCCAACAGCCTGTGTGCTCGGGCTCGGTGTGTTTTCGGGTTTAAACACACACATTTAAACACACTGATTCACCTAAAGAAGCAACAATCTGAGCAATCAATGCCTGAATCTGATCTATAACAGAGCAACATTTGGTCAAACTAATTTGCATCATGAGCTTTTGGCGAGTGCTTGAGGTAACATTTTGGATCACCTCATGTTCACTCTAATTAAGCAGTGACAGAAGCTTCGCAGCATGTTTAAATAAAAATGTGTGAGCAGGAAAACATTCATTCTGAGATGCTACAGGAGACACCGGACAGGTGAAAAGTTATTTCAAAGCTGTGAAACTTCTTTGTCTTTTCGGTGGAGTTTCTGATTAATTATCTAAACACATATTAAATATAAAATAAGTAACTTACTCGATACAGAAAGCATTCTTCTGACCATATATTAACAGGAATAGGGCTGTAGTGATACACTAATCTCACGATACGATATTCAGCCAATGATACGATTCGATACGATTTGATTTGATTCGATACGATTAAATATGAAACGATACGATGCGATACGATACGATACGATATTCAGCCAATGATACGATTCGATACGATTCGATACGATTAAATATGATACGATACGATTCGATACGTTACGATACGAAACGACTCGATAGTATACACTACTACTTTCTTGGGGAAAAAAAGGGACGGTGTGATTTGACATGAATCGTCGCTGATTGGACTGGTGGTCCGACCTTTGAACCGGAAGGAAAATACCGCCAGACAAACAGAAACAAACGAACATGTGAGAGCTGTGCACTTTATATAACATTTTTATCAACTAATTTATCACTGTTTTGTATACAATGTGACCCCCTGGCATTGTATTGTATTATACAGTGGAAACCGCTTATAGTGATCACGTTGGTCCAGAGCCAATTTGAACACTATAAGCGGTTGATTACTAAAACCGAATTTGTATTATTTTATTTTTTTTGCTATTTTATTTTTTACTCCCTTCATTCCTTTCTGGACGTCTGCTTCTGCCCTACGCTTCTGCCTCGCTAGCTAACGTAACGAGTTGACACCGGGCAGCAAGCCGAGATGCTGCGGCGAAGCTTGGCATTCCTCAGGCTACCTCGTGTAGTCTAATTAAGCAACGAGAGAACGACGGCGCCCGGGAAAAGCACCTGAGGAATGCCAAGCTTCGCCGCAGCATCTCGTTGGCTCGTTTTTGGTCATTTGTCATACGCCTCGAGGAGACTACGTTTTTCATTCAGAGAAAATGACTTCCTTTTTCCAGCCATGATACGCTTGCTGCGCGTCAACGCGTTACGTTAGCTAGCGAGGCAGAAGCAGACGTCCAGAAAGGAATCAAGGGAGTAAAAAATAAAATAGCTACACGTAGTTTTACAATTATTTTTGCACATGTTTACATTCATAAAATGGCCAAAAATGAACATTATAAGCGGATTTCTTGATTACTATAAACAAATTATTTAAACAGCATTTGTATAGAAATGATTCTGTCCCAAGCCTTTTGATCTATATCAGTGGTTACTATATCCGTGACCACTATAAGCGGTTTCCACTGTATTAATGTTCTGTGTTTTCACTTATTGTAACGTCTGACTTTTCAATAAAGTTTGTTTAAAAATGTTTTTTAAATAAATAAAAATTGATACTTTATTGGGAAACGAAATATCGATATATATCGCAGTATCGATAAAATTGCTCAGCCCTAAAAATAAGTAACCCACTCTATACAGAAAGCATTCTTCTGACAGAATATTAACGGGAATACTTTGTTTTCAGTGAATAAATGTGAAATTCTCCTTCATACTGAAGTGATTAAACTGAAAAGATTATGTTGTGACAGATGGCTCCTTACTACATATCAGGTGTGAAAATAATCAGGTTGTTGTCTGAGATGCGCACACACACATACACACACACACGCACATAATTGATGCAGCTGAACCGGTGGGCAGAATAAACACAGTTTAAGTCAGTATTGACAAGGTTAACACCACTAACACACTGAGGAAATAAAATGAGTCCAACCAGGCATGACGGGACCCAGTTCGACCTCCAAAGAGCTCAGACACACAATCTGCTGCACTTCATCTGGAAAGAGGATCCCTCTCTCACACTTTCCACATGCTGTTCATGTATTTTCATGCTCACCACACGTCACACGTGCTCCCTCCGGACAACGCTCACCACACGACGCAGCCACGACGTGTTTGGAATACATTTCTAAATCATATGACATCGTTCTTCATCTCAGCTTCAGATGGAATTAACTGGAAAGTCAGAATTTACACCAAAACGAAAATCTGTGATCCATTCAAATCTTATTTTACCCCCAAAAGAAATAAAAGCCAATTTAGAGGCTAAATATCCTCCGTTATCAGACTCTATGTTTAAACTAGTGTAAATCTACTTTGACTCAACATGAACTTGAACTATTTGCCATCTGCTTGACATGCATGAGCTCAGATAAAAAGAAGCCTTGTTGTCCAGGTTTATTACGATAAATGCTCTGAAGCAAAGCTGTAAAGTTCTAACAAGGAAAACTACTTTTTGTCCCGCTGAACGTCATAGGCTGACAGAAGTCTTTTTTGATCTAATTAGAAAATGACTTTGATATAAATTTGTTTTATTTCTTGTTGAACGCTTTCATTTTTTTATTAACTTTTTATACAAGATGGTAAAATTATGAGTAAAAATGAGAGTAAAGAGAGAGATATCCTGCTGTGAATGTACTGAAAGTCTTTTTTTAAGGAAGTAGAACCTGTGAGAAGGGGAAAAAGTCCAGTCGCTCCACTCCTGAACGAGTCCTGCAGGGAGCTGGGCTTCGCCTCCGTTAGCCGCACACATCTGTGGCTCCTCTAACAAGACTCTCCTTTGGTTGAAATGCCAGGTTTGACATGTGGGTGCGAGGCAGGGTGACACTGTGGTGCATGTAAGCTGCTGATCTCTGAAGTAGCGCCTTTAATGTCAGGCTTCTTATCAGCAGCGATCGTACACACAGAGAGGAAGCTTGTCCTTTACCAGCCAGGCTGGATGCATAACTGCACATCATCACACGACAAAGGCAGACACTAGATTATGCTAACAATGGTAAATCCGGCTCGTTTTCACTCTGACAACACGGGGAGGATGTATAAGCAGCATAAATTAACACAGCAGATAAACACGGTGCAATTACCTCTGAATCAATTCATTTCAGTTTGTTTAGAGCGCGAAATCACAACAAATGTCACCTCAAGGCACTTCAGTGATACGGTCCAGTGGTTCAATAGTGTGTCAAAAACACTGTGGAGCGATGCATTTTAAACCTAACCAGGGGTGGAAAGTAACGAATTACATTTACTCTCGTTACTGTAATTGAGTTTATTTTTTGTACTTGTACTTTTTTGAGTCATTTTTAAAATCAGTAATTTTACTTTTATTTAAGTAAATATTGTTGGAAGTATTTTACTTCACTACAATTTTGTTTTATTAATTATCATTTATTAGTATCATTTTGTTTGTTTTATTCTATGTTTATCTGTTTATTTTATTTTATTTATTTATTTTTATTATTATTGCCAGATGGGGATATACTGTTCATGTTTAAATGTCAATGTTTAAATCAATGAAAAATCATAATAAAAATATGTTTAAAAAACGTACTGAGTGAGTTGAGTTTGATTCAAGGAGTCCATGGAGGGATTTGTGTGGGTGGAACCCCACACATGGTTTCACTGTGCAGACTAAGACCGCCTTTTTCCTCAACTTATTATTGTGACTGTATTTTTTTCTCTGTTTTTATAATAATTCTTAAACATTTTGTCTGTACCATGTCCTTTTCTTTTTGAAATTGTGTTTTACTTGAATGGACTGACGGGAATGATGAAAAATATTTGCTGATTAATTCAAGGATGTATCTGCAGGACACAATTTTCTAGTTCTTATAAAACACTTCTCTTACAAAACTGAATCATATAAATTGAAGTTTGAAGTTTCAAACATAGAAAAGATTGACATAAAAGTAAAAGAAGACTGCTGGGAGGAAATGGAACCAAATAACAAGCTTCTCATTCAGAATCAAAGAAGCTACGCATGTCCAGTTCTGCTCCTGATCGCTGAATTAAAAGTAATAGTTAGTTGTTTTAAAAAGTTCAACAAACACCGGTTGTTGCAGCTACTGCTCATGAATGCAGGCGCCGTTTCCCTCTGAAGACGAGGAAGAAAAACAGACTGCGAGTGCTTATTACAGAGAATGGAACTGCGTTATGAATTTGATGTAAACTGTTTCGGCGATGGGTGAAGAGCTGCGGAAACAAAAGAAAACAAAGTGCATTTAAATGGAAATATGGGTTATTCCAGCAGGGGAATCTGTACTGTGAACAAGGCAAATGTAAATGCGTCTTGTAGTGTGAACAAAAGGAGACATTCATATGCAAAAAACCTCGACAGAATACATCCAACGCTTCATGAAGTTTGGGATGAAAGTAGCACAGAGGAGGAGAGGAAAAGTGAACCTGCAGCACATCTCAAAATGTCAAACAAAATGGAACAAAATGGGCTCTCCTTCAAAATGCCAAGCGACGCAGGAGGAGCAGACGCGCGCTGATGTTTCAAACGCGCAGCCCCTTCAGATCCCATCTGTTTTTGATTTTTATTCATACGTATTTTTAGCCGGCTGATTGGACTTCATTGTGTGAGATTGAAACAGCCGTAACTCGGGGGCAAAAAACAAAAGCTGCCTGTTGCCATGACAACAGGGTCCTACCTACATCTAAAATAAACTGGAGGCGGGAAAGATTAGGGAAAGCTGCTGGGGTTACCCCACCCGCCCTCAGAAAGCAGAAAACACCCAAACATCTCAGCCGAGCGGAACATCTGCCGCCGTCTCCTCTGCTCACATCTAACCGGAAACTGGTGATTATCCGATGAAACTTTCTTTTCTTTTCCAACCTAAGAAATCTACAAATGATATCTCTTTATTTTTCCTGCATCTTTAATAAATGACTCAATGTTTACGTTTGTTCAATATATGTTATATAAGCTGAAGAGAGAACAGAATTCTGGTAAAAAGAAGTTATTTCTTTGGCTGTGTTTGAAACCGCATACAACATACAACATACTACATACTACATACTACATACTACATACTACATACTACATACTACATACTACCCAAGCAGAAATCAGCCGGCCTGAAGCTGATTTCTCTTAAGCTCTAAACTCTGTAAACTTTAGCAACATTTGAAACATTTTCAGGTGAGAAAGTAGTCGTTTAGATCCCCAACGTGTTGAAAACCTGACAAAATACCGGCTGTTTACAATTTTGTTCCCACGAATTCGGCGCTACTAAAGCTAGCCGCAGTGAGCAACGCACTTCCGGTTATTTTCACAAAATAAAATACCCGTTGCCTTTTATCATAGGGAAAGCCATTAGGATACAATTGGTGCTTTTGTTTTGAAAACAGGAAGTGAACCTACCCTCGTTGTAGCTAGCTTGAAACTGCCGTTTTGACAGGAAATGACGATCGGCGACGTCACGTTACGTTGCATCTTGGGTAGTTTGAGTATGAGTAGTAACCTCATGATGCATACCCAACATTTCAGAGAATCTAGGATGCATCCGGGAACTTCTCGCTTACTCAAACTCGCATACTAACTCAAAAAGTTAGTAGGAGTAGTAGGAGAAGTATCCAGTTTCGAACACAGCCTTTCTGTTTGCACTGTTGTTATTGTCCTGAAAATGTGCATTATTACAGGAAGAATGTTCTGCTTTCTATCTATGTTTTATATTAATTTATACAGTTTTAAGTTAAAAAAAGATACTTATTTAATTCAGTTAATTTTGTTATTTTGCATTAAAGTGAATTGCTGGATAATAATTTGTTTTCCATGTGTTCATGTCACTCAAAAATATGAATCTAATTTAATTTAGGCTCAAGTCAAATAGTTAAAAAATAGTTTCACCCACACCCAACCAGATGACTGGTTTCAGGTCCAGGATAACTAACTAAGGTAGAAGATAAAGGGCTGCAAAAGGTACTTCAGATTGCATGGTCTGACTCAACATATGAGCAGAAAGACGGTGACAAAAAGAGGTTCTCACTGTTCTCAGGTCAAATATTTATGTGATTAAAAATGCCATTAATTTAGATTAATTAATTACAATTAATTAGATTAATTTGTTTTAATCGAGTCCCGGCCCTAGTTGTAACAGCTAAATGCACATCCACCTTTTCTATATAAACCATGAGAGCGACACTTTAATCAATCAATTTCCAGATATTCATTCTTAATGAAAAGAAACTCAGACTTAAAGTTTTATTCCAACAAAACGGTGACGCTTTGGGTAGAAACTTTCCCTTTCTTTTCTGGTTCGTCTTCAGTATTATTATCTTTATTTTTTCTTGTTATTATGGTGGAATCGGTGCCAGCAGCCAATCAGCAGTGAGCTCCCCCCTCTGACCTCTTCACACCACTGATATGTTTTACTGTCTCCAAACTGACAGCAAAGTTATCGTGCCAACGTTCGTTAGACTCTTAAAACACTTTCCTTCACGCACAGAAACATCAGCGTTAACCACCAATTAGCTGCCGGCTTTAGCCGACGACAGAGGCCATCGCAGCGCTCCTCTGTCTGCTCGTTAAGATGAAAGGACAGTTTCAGCCAACGACTCGGTCATGTGACCTCCACCAGCACACACACATTCAGACACGTTCAGTTTTCAGCGCTTAAGATGATTTGGGATGGAAGCAGCAAAGCAAAATCTCCTCTACCGATCAATAAGTTTGTCCAATTACTCTCAAATACAGACACACACACACACACACACACACACACACACACACACACACACACACTGTGTAGATGTGTCATTTACTGTTCAATAAACTGGCTGTAATGAGCCCATCTTGTCAAAAATGTCTTCTATGGCAGTAATTTAGTCTATAACTCTGGTGAATATTCACAGCAAAATGTTGTGAGTGTGTGTGTGTGTCTGTGTGTGTGTGTGTGTGTGTGTGTGTGGGAGTGTGTGTGTGTGTGTGGGAGTGTGTGTGTGTGTTTGTGTGTGTTTCACACAGCCAGAATATTAAAAAGCAGAAAGCTGTACTTGAGGCCGTCATATCAGCACTTACAGATTTTTACAGAGCGAATTTGGGCTCATATAACAATGATCGGGTAATTCCTCCAAATTTTGTTTAAAAGTTTTCATAAATGTTCAGTAATTAGCTCGAATGCTCATGTTATTTGTAGGGCTGGGCAACAATTAAAATGTTTAATCTAATTAATCACATGATTTCCCTGATTAATCACGATTAATCACATTTGTACGCAGAATCCAAAAATGAATCCAAAAGTAGCATATAGCTTTTAGCATTTAGCTTTATTTTAAATGTGCTGCCATATGAATGAAAGTGCCATAACATTTGTTGTGCAAACACACTTTTAACATCAGCATCTTTCTGTAGTTTTTATGTAGAAGCCTCGCTCCACTGTCTGTTTCCTTGAATGACTTGCTGCTATCAGTTGTGTGTTTTGCCTTTAAGTGATATTTTAGACTGGAACTACTACGCTGAGAAGACAATTCAACTTGGCAGTGTTTACAGATGACTTTGGTTCTGTCGACTCCGCCGTCTGGAAGAACTTTAAAATGAAAATGGCCGAGTAAAAGTTCCGTACCCTTCTCCATGTTTGGTGGATCCGCCGATTACTTTCTTTTCCTGTTCCACAGCAGACAGCAGCAGACTTTTACAAAATAAAAGCCTGTGAGCAACAGAATTTTACAAAATAAAAGCCTGTGAGCAACAGACTTTTACAAAATAAAAGCCTGTGAGCAACAGACTTTTACAAAATAAAAGCCTGTGAGCAGCAGACTTTTACAAAATAAAAGCCTGTGAGCAACAGACTTTTACAAAATAAAAGCCTGTGAGCAGCAGACTTTTACAAAATAAAAGCCTGTGAGCAACAGACTTTTACAAAATTAAAGCCTGTGAGCAACAGACTTTTACAAAATAAAAGCCTGTGAGCAGCAGACTTTTACAAAATAAAAGCCTGTGAGCAACAGACTTTTACAAAATAAAAGCCTGTGAGCAACAGACTTTTACAAAATAAAAGCCTGTGAGCAGCAGACTTTTACAAAATTAAAGCCTGTGAGCAACAGATTTTTACAATAATAAAAGCCTGTGAGCAGCAGACTTTTACAAAATAAAAGCCTGTGAGCAACAGACTTTTACAAAATAAAAGCCTGTGAGCAACAGACTTTTACAAAATAAAAGCCTGTGAGCAGCAGACTTTTACAAAATTAAAGCCTGTGAGAAACAGATTTTTACAATAATAAAAGCCAAAATAAAAACCCGGTTCGAGTCCCGTATCGGACAGCCCTGTGCTGCGTGTCGTTCCCCCTCTCTCTGCCCCCTGCTTCCTGTTTCTCTGAACATTCCTATCCATTAAAGGCACAAAGGCCCCAAAAAGTAATTTAAAAAAAACAAAAACCTGCGTTAATGCGCAATGAAATATTTATTGGCGTTAAATAATAACGAGTTAACTCGCTCAGCGCTAATATTAAAACAACTAAGAGCCAGATATTTCCCAACAAGTTGGTGGAATACAAATAAAAACAAACTTTTTTCAGTGAAAAACTCAGATTTTTGCATCCCACTAAGGGTTCGCAGGAGGCTCCAGCCTGGACGAGTCTTTGGACTTCCAGGTTTAACATGGATCAAACTCAAAGAGTTTTATCGGTTTTCCGATTTCCATCCCAGAGATTCATGAGACTGAAAGCCTGGACTAAAACACAGCAACACTAAAAATAAAATGATATTTTTGATTTCAGCCTCTGTAAACTGAGGCTTTAACTACTGAATTACAATGTCAGAAGTGACCTCATCCGAGCAGCCGGAAGAGAAAAAGTATCCGCTGAACGTGGACCAATCTCAATGGAGGCCGTCATATGGTGCCTGTGACTCATCCAGCCTCGGATGGAGCCGCATCCACCTGTTTGTTCAAGGCGTAGGAAGGAGGTGGGGTGGTGACAGTAATAATGAGAGCGATGAGGAGCGGGAGGCCGTCCGCCGTGCGAGCCCGAACACCTGCTTCCATACGTGGGGGTGACACGGCGACAGCGCTAAAGTGCTCCCGCATCACTTTCTGCTCTATTTCTGCTTCTCGTGGGTGAGGAACACAAATGGCAGCCGTGGACAAAGTGGATCTGTGCTTCAGAGGGATGGACCTCAGAGACCTGCCGGAACAAATTACCGGACACATTCTGGAATAGATGCAGCAGCACTAAGGGGTGTTCAGACAGGAAGAACAACAACCCATCACACATCTGAAGACTTTAGGTCCTTTAAATTTAAAGAAGATGGCTGCATTCGCAGTTTAAATGTTGCACTGGTCAACATTCATGACAGTAAACCCACATGTTGGTTAACTTTGCAACATTCGTCAAATCTAGGCTAAAAACCTGCTTATTTAGGATGGCTTTAATACCCAGTAGTATGATGACACTTTTATCTTATTCGATTTTGTTGTATTTTATTGCTTTCACCGTTGTTTTATTGCTTTTATTTGTTTTTATTTCTTCTTCTCTTTATTTATTACCTGCTGTAAAGCACTTTGGTTCATCGTAAGGATTGTCTGTAAAGGGCTGTAGAAATAAAGTACATTTACATGCTGGCCAACAAAGAGCAAACAAACACTGATACACAAACATTGATTCAAATTTGTCATCACCTCCTTCTTACTGACTGAAAATGTCCGGCCCAGCTTAAGGTCTCGGGTTTAAAATACGACCCAACTGAATTTGTAATTGGTTTAAAGGACATGGGGAAAAGTTGAAGGATTAAAACCCTTTCTGTGCCCGACTTAGTGAAGTTTCTGATTAGCTTTGAATTCTGAACAATGAGGAAAGAGTTTCCTCAGAGGACGCTTTAAGCCTCCTGATACACGGACAACAACAACAACAACGGTCTTACCTTCATGAGAACAGACTCGCTGAGCTTTTCTCTGTTGACAATCTTTACGGCGACTTTCTGACACGTGACACAGTGGACGCCCAGCTTCACCAGACCTGAAACACACACATCAAACCAAATTCAGCCACACTGACTGATGGACGCAGAAGTAATCTCAGTGTAAGCAGTCATGTCAGGATGGTGGGATCAGCTGAGCAGCTGTGGGTCTGGATTTACGGCTTCAGAGCTGTAAACGTCTCATTTTATAAGCAAAACACAACGGACTCAGGCCCAAAGTGAGCATCATAAATTATCTGAGTTTATATTTCATTATGTGCACAGCCTCGTAAAGTGGAACGATTTAGAAACTTAATGGAACCTTTCAGAGTTCAATTATGATGGACAATCTTAAGTGGAACAATTCAACAATAAAATACACTTTTTTTTTGCTTTCTTTCCTTCAAACTATTGCCATTATTTTACCGAATGGTCAATAAAACAAGCGGTTTCAACAATGAATGTCAAATGGACAACATTTACAAGCCTTGATGCAGTACATACAGTCCTTCTACGTGATAATATGCAAAGGATTGTGGGTATTTTTCTTTGTTAAGCCACTTAACTCTGAGCTGTGAACCATTCAGGCAGGAAAAAGGCTCCTAACTCAAGGGATGAACCAGTGTTGGGTCCAACTTAGCAAAGAAGCCGTTTTAAACTGGATCTTTAGGCACTTTGTTCCCAGCAGCCTGTCACAGAGACACATCATTTGTTCCCATTTCTTTAGCTGCATCTGTGAAAAACAGCTTCATAGTTTCAACTTTATTGTACATTTACGTTAAAACTGCTTTCAGTTACCAAAAGAGTCAAATTAATATACAGCTGAATACAAATTAATATTTCAGTTTAAAAAAAAATCCTAATCCCAAAAAAATGAATGTTATCACGTCTAAAAGTAGAAAAGTAGGAAAAAACAGACAATAATAAGAAATATATGTCATTCAACATCAAGAAAAAGTAAATAAGATTAAATTTAAAGCTTAAAAAATGGAATATAAGATATAATCTAATGACTAATTATGGAACAATTAATATAAATTACATTATTAAAGTGTTTTATGCTATCAGAAATGAATAATCTAGAAGCTCTTTGTGGGTTTTAGCCTGGAATTAAGATTTGTTCCCATTTCTTTAGCTGCATGTGTGAAAAACAGCAAAGATAACACAGTGTGACAGACAGAAAACAGGATTTCTGCAGCAACAAGGTGATTCCCAAAGAGCTGTTAGCTGAAAACTTGGGAGAAACAGGGAGAAAAGGCTGAGCTGTGCCAAAGGACACAAGAAGTGGGCTGAAAATCAGTGGCAGCAGGTCTGATGGAGGGATGAATCCTCCCCAGAGCCCGGAGCTCAACATTACTGAAGCAGTGTGGGATCATGTTGGCAGAGAACGCAACAAAAGGCAGCCCACATCCAAAGAAGAGCTTTGGGATGTCCTTCAAGAAGCCTGGAGAACTATTCCTGAAGACTCCTTAAAGAAAGGACAGAAAGCTCGTCTGAGAGGGTTCAGGCTGTGCTGGAGGAGAAAGGAGCTCAGAGCAGATATTCACTTTAAAGCTGCTCAGAGCTGAACTAACTCTGGTTCTGCCTCAGATTCTGGGTTTATGTTCATGTTGGAACATGTTTCAGTGAATCTCTGTAGCTGTTACCATGGAAACATCTGCAGATATTCACTTTAAAGCTGCTCAGAACTGAACTAACTCTGGTTCTGCCTCAGATTCTGGGTTTATGTTCATGTTGGAACATGTTTCAGTGAATCTCTGTAGCTGTTACCATGGAAACATCTGCAGATATTCACTTTAAAGCTGCTCAGAGCTGAACTAACTCTGGTTCTGCCTCAGATTCTGGGTTTATGTTCATGTTGGAACATGTTTCAGTGAATCTCTGTAGCTGTTACCATGGAAACATCTGCAGATATTCACTTTAAAGCTGCTCAGAACTGAACTAACTCTGCTTCTAACTCAGATTCTGGGTTTATGTTCATGTTGGAACATGTTTCAGTGAATCTCTGCAGCTGTTTCCTGTTTTCCTGGCAGTAAATACAGAAATTAGGTTTGACTCATGATGAAATATATCATAGGCCATATGATATGTCTAGGGCTGAGCAAGTTAACTCGTTAATTTTTTAACGGCGATAAATATTTTATCGTGCATTAACGCAGGTTTTATTATTTATTTTATTATTGTAAAAATCCCTGTAAAAAAAGAAAAAAAAGCTCACGGAGCTAACCGGCGCTACTTCCTGTTTTACTGGTTTCAACATAAAAGCACGTATTTCAAAATAAATTTTAAAAAAAAACTCCTGCATTTACAGCCAAGTTGAATTGTCTTCTCAGCGTAGTAGTTCCAGTCTAAAATATCACTTAAAGGCAAAACACACAACTGATAGCAGCAAGTCATTCAAGGAAACAGACAGTGGAGCGAGGCTTCTACATAAAAACTACAGAAAGATGCTGATGTTAAAAGTGTGTTTGCACAACAAATGTTATGGCACTTTCATTCATATGGCAGCACATTTAAAATAAAACTAAATGCTAAAAGCTATACGCTACTTTTGGATTCATTTTTGGATTTTGTGTTCAAATGCGATTAATCGTGATTAATCAGGGAAATCATGTGATTAATTAGCTTAAACATTTTAATCGTTGCCCAGCCCTAATTACATGAGCTGATTCTGATTCTGACTGAGGGTCAACGAGCCCTTACTGCCAATGGAAAGGATTTAAGGTTCTTAATTTCAACACATTTTACCTTTTGGTGTTAAAACAGTCGTCGTGTTCAGCAGAGAGGCCAAATTCCTGCAAGATTAACGGCTCGATGAGGAGAAAATGCGTCTTTTCAAACTCCAGGTTTTCAATCTGTGGACTAAACCTAAAAATATGGAGCGACCACCTCCTGCCCGTGCCTGAGCTTTCCTTTCTTAAAAGTGTGTTTGCACAACAAATGTTATGGCACTTTCATTCATATGGCAGCACATTTAAAATAAAGCTAAATGCTAAAAGCTATACGCTACTTTTGGATTCATTTTTGGATTTTGCGTACAAATGCGATTAATCGAGATTAATCAGGGAAATCATGTGATTAATTAGATTAAACATTTTAATCATTGCCCAGACCTAGATATTTCTGTTAGTCTGGTTATTCCACTTCTACAGCACTTTCCTTCACTGTGCACATCTCAACATGGCAGCGTGGGGTTCAGTCTCAGCCACAGACACTTCAGCATGAGCGCCGGTGAGCTGGCCTCACTGTGACGAACAGAGTCCACATCGATTTGTTGTAACCTCACAGGAAATTACACTTGAGGTCACTTTGCTGCCTGCTAATAGAAGAAAACTGTAACACGACACGTCTTCCCGTCCTAACTGCTTATTAAGTTCTCTTGTAAGAATACGCAGACATGCACATGTGGAGACAGCTTTAACTGTTGATGATACGGCCAAATAAAAAGCTTTGCCCGCCCTCTCAGTTTGCTCAGAACTCCGTCTCCCTTCTGATATCACACGTTGGATAAAGAAGTTTTAACAGTTGTTTTTCAGTTGGGACCTTTTGCAGAATGATGGCTCGATCCGCTGCTGTTTCAGCGATGTGGGTGTTTATCTAATACCAGGATCATACTTTAACGTCTGACTCTGAAACCAAACTAATATTTCACCAACAGAGGATCTGAGCTCACATCCTGACTGAGGTGTAATTTATCCAATGTATGTGCTTGTGCTGTGGAAAAAAATATATAAATCCATAAATGCCAGACAGACAGTCAGGACACTTGTTAGTCTTAGAAATTAATTCCACTCCGTCACCGTCATGTCCTCCTTTTTGATTTTGAAACAGAATCCTTGTGTTGTTAATAATTATGCTAAATAATTCGTTTTTTTTATGCCATTTTTGGTTAAAAAAAAATAGAAAAGTCTATTTCGGTGCCTTGCCAAATGTCGAGCTCATGTTCCCAGTGGTTGTCGTCGTGTTAAAGGAAGCAGCGTGTCGGCGTGATTGGGGTTTCAGGATCATTCACACGTGGCTGATGTTACTCTTCATCACTGGAAACTCTCAGCGCCGTTGTTGGAGGGATTCAAATTCTGTTCTTACTGTTCTGTATTTCTAATTTGTTTATATTAAGTTTAACCAAATTCCTTGTTTGTTTACTCAAACCTGGCCAATAAAGCTGATTCTGATTCTTATGAATAAAACTGTAATTCAGCAACTCCCAGGTCGTGGAATCGGTCAAAAATGGCACGAAAACGCACTTTCCATCCAAAATGGCCGCCTTCCTGTGGACGTGGGACCATGCCGACATGACACTTTTTTGTGCGTCTGGGCATGATGAATGAGTGTACCGAATTTTGTCGTCCCACGTGAAACTAACCCCAAAAAGGGGGCCATTCTTAAGCATCGTAGGGGCGCTACAGAGATTAGATTAGATTCTTTCATGTCGTCGACTGGCAGGTGGTGCTCGCAAGATTTCATGCGTTTTCGAGCACCTTTTGCAAAGAAGAAGAAAGAAAGAAAGAAAGAAAGAAAGAAAGAAAGAAAGAAAGAAAGAAAGAAAGAAAGAAAGAAAGAAAGAAAGAAACCTTTCAGATACAATAGGGTTCTTGCAGTTTCACTGCTCGGTCCCTAAATATTAAACAAACAAAAAATAAATAAAACTGTAACTCAGCGACTCCCAGGTCTCGTTTTTTTTTTTTTTTTTTAATTCAGGCACCTCAGAGCTCACCTGATGTGACTCTGGGACCTCGACAGAAATGTCATCACACAGCCGCTCCATCTCAACACATTGGTCTCCATCAAAGCCCGACAGCAGGGAGTGCGTCTCACTTTGTGCTGAAGGTCTGCAGAAATGCCACGGCGCATATGCACCTCCTCATTACCCCTCGCCGCATGTATATTTCACACGAGATGAGCATCACCGTTTGAAAGGTGATTTTCTCTGTGAAGGTTGACAAGGGAACGAGCAGAGCCGCGAGCAGCGAGGCTGTCTGGACCAGCGCGGCGGCCGGGGGCCTCTTTTATGTCACCAGCCAGAAGTGAAATTGCATCCCGGGTGACGTCCATCAGGTCTCATTGATCTTGTTGTCGGAAAAGCTCGGGGATGGCTTAAAATGCTCACAGTCATTCAGGCCTTTAAGGGCAGTGATGTATGGACACACGAGTGGAGCTGTAGGAGCGCCGAAGGAACAGAAGAAGAGGGGGCGACTGAGCAGAGATTACCAGGAACCCGAGAAGCAGCAGTCTGCTTTCAGAGGCTTAGACGCTGTTCAATTTCTTTCAATGATCCTAGTTTTTTGTGCACATTCTCTTTCTGACTTACGGTTTCCAGGGAGCAGCAGTTCTCAAGTCTTTGGAGGACTGAGTGACTCCAGCACAAAGGGAGAGCGGTCGGCATGGTTACATCAGATGCACAGTTGAGTTGAGCTGCAGTCAGAGTTCTTCCTGGTCATTTAACCGGACCTCTACCCTTATCCTAGTATAAATGCAGGTGAGGACAATCCCTTTATTGACCAAAGTGTGATGCTACGATACTCAGTGGGGTCACATGGCACTGAAAGGATCGGATTATTGGCCAAATTACAATCAGACTGAGTTATTAAGTGCATGTAGACACCTTAATCGGACAAGAAATTGGGTCGAATCGAGTTACTCGGAATCAGACTAAGACCCCGAGATGACTCGGTTGAAATTCACACTAAACCTGCTTGTAGACGGTGAAGTACAGCGTGGGTCACTTCTAACTGGAGTTGGATTCTCGGCGTCTCCACACAGATTGCAGTGTGGGCAGCTTTTCTCACACTGAGAGGGTGTTTGCGGTGTATGTTACAGCTGCACGGGCCCAGTGAGGCCTGCACTGATGAGCTATCTGGACTAAAAACCCATTTGTGATCTGATAATCCTCTGCAGTTCTTTCTCTCATAATCACTCCTCTGAAACCCGACTATGACCTTCTGTCTCGGCAGATGAGCTGGACGTTTTTGGTCCCTCGCAGCAAAAAAAGCCATAAAAAGCACTTTATGTTTGACACTTTTCACAGCGGCTCGCAGTTATTGCAATCACTAAAAAAAGCTCCAAACTGGGCCCCGAAGTAATAATCCCTGACATTTTCACATCATTTACTTAGCTTCTCACTGTCTCATTTTTAAGGAAAGGATGAGTCCGTGACTGCTCTGACATTTGCTGTCTGGACCAACTTTCTCAATGTGCACAGTTGTCTGTTCTGGTTTGGTGACTCATGCACCTGACAGGAAAAGAATAATGAAAGATGAAAGTGAACAGAAGATGGCTGCAGAAGCTGAATATTCATCTGCGAACCGAAGGATGGAGCCTATATGTGTATTTAGTCCATTAGCGATGCTCCAAAGGACGTAGAAGTTATTATCATCAGCTGAAATATTAGCAAACGAAGTAGCGTATAGCTTTTAGCATTTAGCTTTATTTTAAATGTGCTGCCATATGAATGAAAGTGCCATAACATTTGTTGTGCAAACACACTTTTAACATCAGCATCTTTCTGTAGTTTTTATGTAGAAGCCTCGCTCCACTGTCTGTTTCCTTGAATGACTTGCTGCTATCAGTTGTGTGTTTTGCCTTTAAGTGATATTTTAGACTGGAACTACTACGCTGAGAAGACAATTCAACTTAGCAGAGTTTACAGATGACTTTGGTTCTGTCGACTCCGCCGTCTGGAAGAACTTTAAAATGAAAATGGCCGAGTAAAAGTTCCGTACCCTTCTCCATGTTTGGTGGATCCGCCGATTACTTTCTTTTCCTGTTCCACAGCAGACAGCAGCAGACTTTTACAAAATAAAAGCCTGTGAGCAACAGACTTTTACAATAATAAAAGCCTGCGAGCAACAGACTTTTACAAAATAAAAGCCTGTGAGCGACAGACTTTTACAAAATAAAAGCTTGTGAGCAGCAGACTTTTACAAAATAAAAGCTTGTGAGCAACAGAGTTTTACAATAATAAAAGCCTGTGAGCGACAGACTTTTACAAAATAAAAGCCTGTGAGCAGCAGACTTTTACAAAATAAAAGCCTGTGAGCAACAGAGTTTTACAATAATAAAACCTGTGTTAATTCGCGATAAAATATTTGTCGGCGTTAAATAATTAACGAGTTAACGCGATAATAACGAGTTAACTCGCCCAGCCCTACTAAGAACCTTTTCTGCTTTTCCCCACCACAGAGACGTGTCATCGTGTTCCAACCCTGTTTGGATGTGCGCTGCAGTGCACGGTGTGCAGGATTCAGGTCGAGCACACAAATAGAAATATTAAAAGAAGAAATATTACTGCCACCATGCAATTCCAATAAAATCGATGTAAGATAGTGGAACTGGCTCAGCGAGTCAGTTTTATTGATTTGTCTCCTGTTAATCAGATCAATTCTCTCTGCTAATCAGATCAATAACTCCAGGACCTCTGAACCCTGCAGGCTGGGACTGCTGGGACCCAGTTCCCATCAGTCCTCACACCTTTCCTCTCTGGGCTTTTTTACTGAGAATTAAATCACCTTCGAAATCTCAATCACGCTTCTTTAATGAATAAACTCTGCAAAAAGTCAGATTAGAAAGACAAAAAGAATCCAAATCCCATGGTGCACTGCAGTATGAACCGTCCAATCACAGGGCAGCACCTTGCTTCGCTGCGGGATGAATCAGAAAAGGATTTGTGAATAAATCAAGCTGCTCTGGTGCTGGTGTTTGTCTCTGATTATGATGTTGAGGCGTTCTGAATATTCAAGAACTGTGACTCCGCGGCTCTGGGTGGAGTCATCTCCATGGTAACAGCCAACAACACCCAAAGGTGCCTCATTATGTCGCAGTAAACTGTAGAAACTGTACAACAGAGATTTTGTTCTTTCCTACAAATGAGGGTGAAATATTCATAAGTGACGTCTGGAAATCTCCCGCTGGTGACACGTAATGTTCCCGAAGACTCGCGTGTTCATGAGATTCATGTCTTTGTTAAAAAAATTTAAAAAAGCTTTTAAGTCCTTTAGGAGTGTGGTTATCCATCTTATTATCTTATTGGAACTTGTCAATGATTATGTCGTAGTTCTGATCACAGCTCCCTGAACAGAATGAGAGGATTTACACGGAATGTGGGAAGGTGCTAATATGATAGCATTAATGGGAAAATCAGAGGTGGGTAGTAACCAGTTACATTTACTTGAGTAAGTTTTTGAAAACATTATACTTCTATGAGCAGTTTTAAATCTCTATACTTTTTCCTTTTCCTTGAGTAGATGTGTGCAGCAGAAACTGTCCTCTTACTCCGCTACATTAGGCTACAATGAGCTGGTTACTTTTCTTCTTACCTCTTTGGTATTCTCTCTTTGGTTTTAAACATTTCCTAAGTCTCTTTATTTTTTTATTGAAGTTCTTGAATTTACCTGGATTATTTTTTATTTAAGCTATTTTGTAATTAATTAATTCATTTTAATTTATTTTATCAACTGGATGAACTCTAATTTGCCTAAAGATGATTATTTAGTATTTTTGTCTGTCTGATTGAATGCTTGTGTTAACAAATAAATCAGACGTTACTCAACAGTTACTCAGTCCTTGAGTAGTTTTTTCACTTTTTCAATTATTTGGATGACTACTTTTTACTTTTACTTGAGTCATATTATTCTGAAGTAACAGTACTTTTACTTGAGTACAATTTTTGGCTGCTCCACCCACCTCTGGGGAAAATAAACACTGCGTATAAATGCAGTCGCTCCCTTTCAGATGAGATAAAACGCTGGTGATGACGCTGTACTGTCTGATGGTTAAGTAAACGAACTTCACGATCCTTTAAACTGCTTTGTGAACCAGCATTCCACTTAATGAAAGGTGAAAGGAACGGATTCCTATCAGAGCTGTGATTCAGCCTCAGTTTAACGGTGAAAAGGTTATTCTGCTGTGCAAGAAGAAGGTAAAGAATGTCTGACCCTGAGGAGCTGGTGGAGCTCTGAGTTGTTCTGGCTCTAACAACGACTGCACACTGAAACTTTACAAAACATCAGCCAACAGCTGTGGCTGACTAATAGAATAACCTTGTTACCCTCTGCCTCAGTCTTTCACTCCTGGAGACATTTCACCTGCAACTTTAACCCTCTGAACCCTGTTTACAAGGTTGGATGTTGGATTTTCAGACTTTAAGTCCTTCTTTGAGCCACATGTGTAGGCTATCCCTGCAAAAAACATTTATTTATGTAGTTATTTTAGAAAATAACTAGGGCTGGGCGAGTTAATATATATATATATAGTTAATATAAATATTTTATCGCACATTAACGCAGGTTTTATTTTTGTAAAAGTCTGTTGAATGCATCACATTCACACAGTTACAGCAAACACCACGAAGCATGGAGGACTAAAATAAAGATAAACTAGCAGGTAACATCACCGCTACAGGTGTGAAGCTAACGGAGCTAACCGGCGCTACTTCCTGTTTTACTTGTTTCAACATAAAAGCACGTATTTCAAAATAAATTTAAAAAAAACTCCTGCATTTACAGCCAAGTTGAATTGTCTTCTCAGCGTAGTAGTTCCAGTCTAAAATATCACTTAAAGGCAAAACACACAACTGATAGCAGCAAGTCATTCAAGGAAACAGACAGTGGAGCGAGGCTTCTACATAAAAACTACAGAAAGATGCTGATGTTAAAAGTGTGTTTGCACAACAAATGTTATGGCACTTTCATTCATATGGCAGCACATTTAAAATAAAGCTAAATGCTAAAAGCTATACGCTACTTTTGGATTCATTTTTGGATTCTGCGTACAAATGCGATTAATTAAAATCTTCCCCCAAACTTCTCCCATGTGTGAGAGGTGCAAGATATCAGAAAGCACACTTGCACACCAATTTTGGTTATGTCCTGAGATAAAAAATTTCTGGTATTCGATTTTCAGATGGTACTCCCATGCACTTAAAGTAAACCTGGACCAAGATCCTGAAATTGCTCTATTTGGCATATCTAACACTTTAGACAACATGGGTCGAAATGTTGCCACGATAGTGGCTTATGGTATGGTCAGAGCCAAGAGATGCATTCTGAAAATGTGGAAATCTGACTTGCCACCTAAGTTTGAAACCTGGTTGAGGGAGATGGTAGGAATCCTTCACATTGAAAAACTGAGATACGAGATGTCTGGCAATGTACAGAAATTTAATGGCGTATGGAGACCTATACTGGAATATTTGAAACTGTAAGTTAACCCCCCCTGAAAAGTGACTACCCTGACATATGTGATGCGTTTAAGTGGACTTCCAACTCTGACAATATATTAAGCCTGCTTGTATGTTTTTTTTTGGTTTGTTTTGTTTTTGGCATGTTATGGTTTGTGTCAAGTCTCATTATTGTTATTTTTATTGTATGTGTGTGTATGTATATTGTTTACTACTTTGAAAAATGACAATAAAAATATATATAAAAAAAACCCAAATGCGATTAATCGTAATAAATCAGGGAAATCATGTGATTAGTTACATTAAACATTTTAATCGTTGCCCAGCCTTAAAAATAACTTAATAAAATCAGTTTGTGCTGACAAACGTCTGTAAAAAGCAACCGTTCTGTGTTCCTCTGAACAACCGAGAAGCTTCTGTTTCTATAGAGGCGAAAAAAGCGAATAAAAATGTAACCGGAGCAAAAACAACACAGCAACTGTTCGGGTTTCAGAGGTCAAGATGCTTCATTCAGCAATACGATCAACAGAAATCCAACTTTGCGTGTTTCTGCCAGTCAGAGTTTGACACAAGTTTGCTTTTATCTGCAGGTAAGGCTGACTGTGCAGTACCAGTTCCTCTTTCTCTTCACTGAACCGATGACTGTTTAGAGCAGAACTTCATCAAAGATTCAGACTAATATTCAGAGGAGCTCGGGGTGTTTTGTCACGTTGATTTCCTCAAGCCTGCAGCTCACAGTGCAGATGAGAAGCAGCAACAACACAGGATGAGTTTAAATACAAGAGAGAGGAGAAAAGCACTGAAGAGGCGAAGCAAACATCGTTTTATCGAGGTGTGAATACAGAGTTTAAGCTTTGCTTCATTAAGAAAAGCAGCTGCAGCAGATGTTGGTGTCCGAAGCCGAGCTCGGGAAAAGAAACAGATTTACACCGTTTATTCTGCATTGGTTTGGTGTTAAGTTTTCACCAAGTAAAGCAACAATAACTGGGCGTGTTCACACTAAACTCAGCAGATGGAGGTCATATTTCCATGTTACAGGCTCCTTCTGTAAATCAGCAGTGATGCCGGCTCTGCACCGACCCGACGTGGTGAAGAAGGAGCTGATTCAGAAGGTGAAGATCTAGATTTACAGCTCAGTCTAAGGTCCTACCCTCACCTGTGGTCACCAGCTGTGGGCAGGGGCCCAAAGAACGAGAGCATTGGATGGATGGATGGATGGATGGATGGAGGGATGGATGGATGGATGGAATGATGGAAGGATGGATAGATGGATGGATGGATGGATGGATGGAATGATGGAAGGATGGATGGATGGATGGAAGGATGGATGGATTGAGGGATGGATGGATGGATGGATGGATGGAATGATGGAAGGATGGAAGGATGGATAGATGGATGGATGGATGGATGGATGGAATGATGGAAGGATGGATGGATGGATGGATTGATGGATGGATTGAGGGATGGATGTATGGATGGATGGATGGAAACATGGATGGATGGATGGAGGGATGGATGGATGGATGGATGGATGGATGGATGGAGGGATGTATGGAAGGATGGATGGAAGGATGGATGGATGGATTGATGGATTGAGGGATGGATGGATGGAGGGATGTATGGAAGGATGGATGGATTGATGGATTGAGGGATGGATGGATGGATGGATGGATGGATGGATGGATGGATGGAATGATGGAAGGATGGATGGATGGATGGATGGATGGATGGATGGAAGGATGGATGGATGGATGGATGGATTGAGGGATGTATGGAAGGATGGATGGAATGATGGAAGGATGGATGGATGGGTGGATGGATTGATGGATTGAGGGATGGATGGATGGAGGGATGGAATGATGGAAGGATGGATGGATGGATGGATTGAGGGATGTATGGAAGGATGGATGGAAGCATGGATGGATGGATGGATGGATGGATTGAGGGATGGATGGATGGATGGATGGAGGGATGAATTGAGGGATGGATGGAAGGATGGATGGAAGCATGGATGGATGGATGGATGGATGGATTGAGGGATGGATGGATGGAAGGATGGATGGATGGAATGATGGAAGCATGGATGGATGGATGGATGGATTGAGGGATGGATGGATGGATGGATGGAATGATGGATGGAAGGATGGATGGATGGATGGATGGATGGATGGATGGATGGATTGAGGGATGGATGGATGGAGGGATGGAATGATGGAGGGATGTATGGATGGATGGATGGAAGCATGGATGGATGGATGGATGGATGGATTGAGGGATGGATGGATGGAGGGATGGATGGATGGATGGATGGAATGATGGAAGGATGGATGGATGGATGGATGGATGGATGGATGGATGGATGGATGGAAGGATGATTGAGGGATGTATGGATGGATTGAGGGATGGAATGATGGAAGGATGGATGGATGGAATGATGGAAGGATGGATGGATGGATTGATGGATTGAGGGATGTATGGAAGGATGGATGGAATGATGGAAGGATGGATGGATGGATTGATGGATTGAGGGATGGATGGATGGAGGGATGGAATGATGGAAGGATGGATGGATGGATGGATTGATGGATTGAGGGATGTATGGAAGGATGGATGGAAGCATGGATGGATGGATGGATGGATTGAGGGATGGATGGAGGGATGGAATGATGGAGGGATGGATGGATGGATGGATGGATGGAGGGATGGAATGATGGAAGGATGGATGGATGGAATGATGGAAGGATGGATGGATGGATGGATTGATGGATTGAGGGATGTATGGAAGGATGGATGGAATGATGGAAGGATGGATGGATGGATTGAGGGATGGATGGAGGGATGGAATGATGGAGGGATGGATGGATGGATGGATGGAAGCATGGATGGATGGATGGATGGATGGATTGAGGGATGGATGGATGGATGGAGGGATGGAATGATGGAAGGATGGATAGATGGAATAATGGAAGGATGGATGGATGGATTGATGGATTGAGGGATGTATGGAAGGATGGATGGAATGATGGAAGGATGGATGGATGGATTGATGGATTGAGGGATGTATGGAAGGATGGATGGAATGATGGATGGATGTATGGATGGATGGAATGATGGAAGGATGGATGGATGGATGGATTGAGGGATGGATGGAGGGATGTATGGAAGGATGGATGGAAGGATGGATGGATGGATTGATGGATTGAGGGATGGATGGATGGATTGAGGGATGGATGGAGGGATGTATGGAAGGATGGATGGAAGGATGGATGTATGGAAGGATGGATGGAAGGATGGATGGATTGAGGGATGTATGGATGGATGGATGGAAGCATGGATGGATGGATGGATGGAGGGATGTATGGATGGATGGATGGAGGGAGGGATGTATGGAAGGATGGATGGAAGGATGGATGGATGGAATGATGGATTGAGGGATGGATGGATGGAGGGATGTATGGAAGGATGGATGGAAGGATGGATGGATGGATTGATGGATTGAGGGATGGATGGATGGAGGGATGTATGGATGGATGGATGGAAGCATGGATGGATGGATGGAGGGATGGATGGATGGATGGATGTATGGAAGGATGGATGGAAGGATGGATGGATGGATTGATGGATTGAGGGATGGATGGATGGAGGGATGTATGGAAGGATGGATGGATTGATGGATTGAGGGATGGATGGATGGAGGGATGTATGGATGGATGGATGGAGGGATGTATGGATGGATGGATGGATGGATGGAGGGATGTATGGATGGATGGATGGAAGCATGGATGGATTGAGGGATGTATGGATGGAGGGATGTATGGAAGGATGGATGGATGGATGGAGGGGTGGATGGATGGAATGATGGAAGGATGGATGGAAGGATGGAGGGATGTATGGAAGGATGGATGGAAGGATGGATGGATGGATGGATGGATGGATGGAAGCATGGATGGATGGATGGAAGGATGGAGGGATGTATGGAAGGATGGATGGATGGATGGATGGTTTCCAAAGAACCGTTTTATGATGGTCTTATTGTGAAATCTGGATTTACTCCATAGTGATGATTTAAATCCAAAAAACACAGAATTTCACCATCACTTCAACACAGATCAGTCTGAGACACCAAAGTCATGAGAAAAATACAAATAAATCAATGAAAATGTAAAAAATAAAAAATAAAACAATAAAACCTAAAAAAAACCTGCTAAACCTTTGAACTGCAGGGTTACCATCAAACTGTGTTTTCGGCTTTAAGAGGCTCTACCTGACAGGAAAGCATCAGGAGGACCCTAGCTGGCAAGATTTTCTGGAGTAAAGAACTTTGACCTTTTTTCTTGTCACAGGACTAAAAAGCAAAGATTGGATTTTTTAATTGAATCTTTAGGTACTGGTGGAAACTGCAGCACCTTGGTGAGCCCAACACTCAGTGGGGTCACATGGCCCTGAAAGGATCAGATTATTGGCTAAATTACAATCAGAATGAGTTATAAAGGGTAATTCTCCTTGGATATCTGGCGGTGAATGAATGGGATCAGAGGCACAAAGCGTGTCATACCCCGGGATGATAGGTGGCGCTGTACCCATTCCAGCTGTTGCTAATAGAGCCACTTCCTGTTGACCTCTTCACCACCAACAACAACAACAAACTCAGGCATTGGAGAAAGATGGAGAACGCAGAGCCAGATGAAGCTACGTCCCTCTACATTTGCTCTGTGATGAGCTGCTTGTTGCACAAACTCGATGCCCAACGGAGCATTCTCCATCGCGTTGTTTGTTTCTTTCTGACGGCGACAACAACAGGAATATCGTCTCCTTTGACTTCCGGGTCACGACCCCGGGAAAACATCTGGAGCATGCGCAGAACGCAAAGTCTGATTCACCACGTGCTTCAGCGTCTACAAGCAGGTTTAGAGAGACTTTCAACCCAGTTATCTCGGGGTCTGAATCCCATCCGATCCAATTCTTAGTCAGATTAAGGTGTCTACATGCACTTAATAACTCAATCTGTGTCCGAAACCGCATACTACATACTGCATACTCGTCAATCAGACAGTATGCAGAGTGTTTACCCACAATGCATTTCGCTCCTACCCGAGCCGAAATCAGCCGGCCTGAAGCTGATTTCTCTTAAGCTCTAAACTCTGTAAACTTTAGCAACATTTGAAACATTTTCAGGTGAGAAAGTAGTCGATTAGATCCCCAACGTGTTGAAAACCTGACAAAATACCGGCTATTCACAATTTTGTTCCCACGAATTTGGCGCTACTAAAGCTAGCCGCAGTGAGCAACGCACTTCCGGTTATTTTCACAAAATAAAATACCCGTTGCCTTTTATCATAGGGAAAGCCGTTACGATACAATTTGGTGCTTTTGTTTTGAAAACAGGAAGTGAACCTACCCTCGTTGTAGCTAGCTTGAAACTGCCGTTTTGACAGGAAATGACGATCGGCGACGTCACGTTACGTTGCATCTTGGGTAGTTTGAGCATGAGTAGTAACCTCATGATGCATACCCAACATTTCAGAGAATCTAGTATGCATCCGGGAACTTCTCGCTTACTCAAACTCGCATACTAACTCAAAAAGTTAGTAGGAGTAGTAGGAGTAGTATGAGAAGTATGCGGTTTGGAACACAGCCTCAGTCTTATTGTAATTTAGCCAATAATCCGATCCTTTCAGTGCCATGTAACCCCACTGAATGACTCTAAACTTCATAAAAACCCCCAAAATCAACTTGGCAGTCAAACGTTACTCGACTAACTGGCTCGTTGGAATTCCACAATCTGACCAAGTTCGTGCTCCGCCATGCAGAATCTGACCATCTGTCTGTTGCTTCCTTCTCTTCATGGTCACATTTTCTGGAGTTTTTGTGAAAACACTTCACAGTTCAGGATGCTGTTACTAGAGGCACCAGGTTTCCAGATGTGACAAATCTCTACACGATAAACGTGTCGCACATCCTTAAAAACAGAGACTGTCCGTGTTTAAACTGTTTCCGAGCTCGCTGCCTCAGCACACCTTAAAGAAGGAAGGCAGCTTCCCACACGCGGTCCTCAGTGATCAGTGTTAGCATGTCGTTTGGTGACCTTCAGCAGTCACACCTCCGTGTGTCATCCCGCTGAAGCGACATCACGTGGATGGAGTGTCACACTGGATGCGTCGGAAGTGTGAGAGCAGCCACCGTGTGTCGGTCAATGTTAGCTCATCTTTGATATGTTGAATATGTTGGCCGAGAGTAACAAGAAAATCAGAGGGAACAGAAACCTGCTTCTTATTTCATAACTTTCCTTTCATTCTTTTATCAATAAAGTCTTCTATAACTTATACAAAGCTTGTAATTTTCCAATCAAAGCCGGACTAAACTAACAAATAGCACGACCTTCAATGCAAAAGACTATTTTATTATTATTAGAACTAGTGATTATTTTAATTGAAGCTATTTTATAATTAGTTAATTCATTTTAATTTATTTTATCAATTGGATGAACTCTAATTTGCCGAAAGATGATTATTTAGTATTTTGGTCTGTCTGATTGAATAAAAATAAATCAGATGTTACTCAACAGTTACTTAGTACTTGAGTAGTTTTTTCACCGAGCACTTTTTTACTCTTACTCAAGTAATTATTTGGATGAATACTTTTTACTTTTACTTGAGTACAATCTTTGGCTGCTCCACCCACCTCTGGTTTCTGAAGATGCTTTTTAAAGCCAAAGAAGGAAAGGCAGCTGCTCTAAACTCCAAACACGTGCATGCAAAATAAAAATATATAAATACATATGCAGATATAAATAAATGCAACACAGGAAAGCTTCTGAGTTTTGACTCGTTTGAGCAGAATCAGAGCACGAGGCAGGGAATGCTGGCAGATATTTCCCTTTCTTCATTTGTTTAATGTTTCGACACTGAGAAATCTCTGGGATCATGTGGCGCTCGGGGCTCCTGGACCTCCAAGCTGCATTCAGCCACCCACACATTCAGTTCCTGAGTCAGAAACGCTGCTCCTCCGGTTCTGGCTGCAGTCAGGTGGAAGAGAAAATACTCCCTCCTGTTTTCTTTTTCTATCCCTGAACTTAGACTTTATTCAAAGGGCTTGAACTTGAAAGGAGAGCGAGAAAGACAACTGAGAAAATCAGAGAATTTAAAGGCTCTCTGAGCAGGACTCAGCAGCAGGTAAGGACTGGCACCAAAACAGAAAAGGAGGCTCCAATGAAGGCAAAGAACAACCAAGCACACTGGAAAAAATGCCCCTCCAAAAATAAGTAAAAAAACAACAAATAAAAGACGTTTTTGCTTGAAATAAGCAATCTGCCAATGGAACTTGTGAAAATCGGCTTGTCAAGATTTCTTGAAATAAAATGTGATATTTAGGAGTTTTGAGATGAAAGTGATCTAGAAATTAGCTTAAAAACCTCTTCAAATGAAAAAAAAAACCTTGTTTCATGTGAAATATGACTCAAAACAAGATGTTTTCAAGACTTTTTCATTTAATTTCATTCCAGATGTATTGTCTTCAAACAAGTCCCTATATCTGGCTGAAATGGTACTTGTTAGGCAGTTGTGTCTTATATTAAGTGTAATGAGATATTTTGACTAGAAATGAGACAAATATACTTGGTAAGATTTAGATTTCTTCCAGTGCAGCTGCTCGTTTTCCCTGTTTTCTGCAACTTTTCTTCAATATTTGGGCCCGATGAACGGAGTCGTTTCGGGAATCTCGGATTCTGACGGTGAAAGTCAGCTTTTTGCCAGACAAGTCGTCAGGTTTCCACTCATTAGCAAAGCAAATCTAAAGAGATCTTTTGAAAAGCCACAAAACAAAGAGAGCAAAGTGAATCAGGTACGTTTCCATTGACTGTTCGCAGTGGATCAGCTGGATTGCAGAAGTCAGGAGAAGAAAGCCAGAAACAAACGGCAAAGGAAGAAAACTGTGGTGGGCATCCGAGGACCCTCATGTCTGGGAATATCTGGGATATTACCTCCTCAAGACACAAACGTTTGTCAACGTGGAAGTTTTTATCTATTTTATTCATTTAAATGTTTTCTGATTTTTTCCAATCACTTTCTCTCATTTACATCTTCCGAATGAAAAACCAGCGACGGGCCTGACGACCGCTTTAATCCAGAGAAACTCTGGTAAACTGACTGTAATCCGTACAAAGCTGCTGGACAGCATCAGCTCTGATCAAACATAAAGCAGGAGACAGACTTCACTGGGAACTCGATGTTGGTGATCAATGAATCTGCAGCACACTCCTTTCTCCACTGGATCCCACAATCTATCTGATCGAATGTGTTTCCCCTGATTCTCGTCCCTTCCCGATCGTTTGATGACACAGAAGGCTCATAATTACAAGGCTGCGTTCACATTTTGGA
The DNA here is from genome assembly GCF_027942865.1 of Odontesthes bonariensis. Taxonomy (NCBI): domain Eukaryota; kingdom Metazoa; phylum Chordata; class Actinopteri; order Atheriniformes; family Atherinopsidae; genus Odontesthes; species Odontesthes bonariensis. Next base: position 45,006,557 of record NC_134506.1, read on the forward strand.
TCTCCTGCGTGGATCAATGTGACTGAATGTGAAACTTGTTCTAGTTTAGACATTTTAAAATTGATTCATTCTTCGTCGAACTGTGCCAGGCACGGTCTATTACAGTGGAAGGTGCTTCCCACCTCCATTTCACAAATGCTAAATTAGCAAAGATATATCCAAGGCTGTGTTCGAAACCGCATACTTCTTCTACTACTCCTACTACTCATACTGACTTTTTTCCCGGATGCATACTAGATTCTCTGAAATGTTGGTTATGCATCATGAGGTTACTACTCATACTCAAACTACCCAAGATGCAACGTAACTTGACGTCGCCGATCGTCATTTCCTGTCAAAACGGCAGTTTCAAGCTAGCTACAACGAGGGTAGGTTCACTTCCTGTTTTCAAAACAAAAGCACCAATTGTATGGTAATGGCTTTCCCTATGATAAAAGGCAACGGGTATTTTATTTTGTGAAAATAACCGGAAGTGCGTTAGCTCACTGCGGCTAGCTTTAGTAGCGCCGAATTCGTGGGAACAAAATTGTAAACAGCCGGTATTTTGTCAGGTTTTCAACACGTTGGGGATCTAAACGACTACTTTCTCACCTGAAAATGTTTCAAATGTTGCTAAAGTTTACAGAGTTTAGAGCTTAAGGGAAATCAGCTTCAGGCCGGCTGATTTCGGCTCGGGCAGGAGCGAAATGCATTGTGGGTAAACACTCTGCATACTGTCTGATCGATGAGTATGCAGTATGTAGTATGCGGTTTCGAACACAGCCGACGTGATGTGCTAACAGCACTGCGACTGCTGGGTCTGTTTTATTTACTTTATATTATCTGAAGCAGAGGAAAAGCAACAAGTTCAGCATTCAATGCTTGTATTGCTCAGAAAACTGATCTTACTGTTTATACTTTATAAACCTGCTGTTATATTTTATTTTTATTTTCTAATTATTTGGAGATCAACAAAAGGTCGAAACTGAAGGTTGCAGGCAGCACTTTGGACGAGTCTCAAATAAAGCGGAATGTAAATGTAAAGGACTGCATCTGTTCGAATCTGTTAAAAACAATAAATTACTTTATAAAGCCACTTTTTTTGTTATTTATCAATCTTCTGATCTGCTACAATAATGTAATGAATTTAAATTAAAATGCCTCAAATTGAGGGCTTTTCTCAGCAATTTTTAGCTGAGATTAAAAAGGAGATTAATTAATTAATCTCTCAATTTTTCAATCTCATGACAGCACTGATTAAAACCTCTCAAGAATAGTGAATATTTAGACTTATTTTTTTAAATATTTTTGGCTGTAGATGTTTTAAAAGGTTTAGATAAAGGATCTGGTTAAAGTGAACTGGCATCTGTGATAACTGCTACTGAATAATCCATTTGTTCAGTCCACATAAACTCCAGCTTCCTTTACGGCGTCTCCTTTTTAAAGGGCACTTTACACGGAAACGAAAACGGATTAAAAACGCAAAACCTTTTTGTGGATGCACTATATCGTTTAGATGGAAACGGCGTTTTGGGGGCATGAAAACGCAAAAAAGTGAAACCGCCCTCCAGAGTGGAATTCCTGAAAACGCTCCACTGTCGCGCCACCGTGTAAAGGATGAAAACGCAAAACTGCGTTTCTCGTCACATAGAAATGAGTAGAGAAGTAGAAAGACTTGGTCTTGGTAGTGTTGCCACCTAGCCATCTGGCGTGTTTACTGCATCGATAAATATGAAATGGCACACACTTTTGCGTTTCCGTATGCACGCAGATTTTCACCCTGAAACGCTCGTCTAAATGCAGATTTAAAAGTGAAAACGAAACGCCACTTTTGCGTTTTGGTTTCAGATCGTTTCCGTGTAAAGGTAGCCTGAGAGGGAAAATTTGTGACACAACCAGAACACACTCTTAAATGTGAAACCCTCTACGTTTCTGAACTTTATTACTAATGATATATATTCGTAGATGCTTGGAAACGCCGACACGGTTCATCTTCTTCTCCTGCACCTGAAGCGATGAAGAAACTCAGGCTGTGTTCCAAACCGCATACTGCATACTCATCGATCAGACAGTATGCAGAGCATTTACCCACAATGCATTTCGCTCCTGCCTGAGCCGAAATCAGCTGGCCTGAAGCTGATTTCCCTTAAGCTCTAAACTCTGTAAACTTTAGCAACATTTGAAACATTTTCAGGTGAGAAAGTAGTCGTTTAGATCCCCAACGTGTTGAAAACCTGACAAAATACCGGCTATTTACAATTTTGTTCCCACGAATTCGGCGCTACTAAAGCTAGCCGCAGTGAGCAACGCACTTCCGGTTATTTTCACAAAATAAAATACCCGTTGCCTTTTATCATAGGGAAAGCCATTACCATACAATTGGTGCTTTTGTTTTGAAAACAGGAAGTGAACCTACCCTCGTTGTAGCTAGCTTGAAACTGCCGTTTTGACAGGAAATGACGATCGGCGACGTCACGTTACGTTGCATCTTGGGTAGTTTGAGTATGAGTAGTAACCTCATGATGCATACCCAACATTTCAGAGAATCTAGTATGCAACTTCTCGCTTACTAAAACTCACATACTAACTCAAAAACTTAGTATGAGTAGTAGGAGAAGTATGCGGTTTCGAACACAGCCTCAGTGTCTCAGAAGAAAAAGATGGCGGCAGCACAAACACGTCTCTAAATCTTCCAGAAGACTTCTCTGTAACATTGTTGATTAAAATGAACGAGGTCATTAAGTGGAAGCAGAAGAACTGAAGGTGGTGGGGGGGGTGGATAAACGATGAAGTGAGGAAATGAGCTCATCATCTGGCAGTAGGCCTGCACGTGTGGAGCTCAGCAGGGTTCTGATGGAGTTCCCCGACCGCCAACAACCATCTGCGTCTGTCGGACGAGACTGATGAGCACGCCGCCTGTCGTGTTCGAATCCGACCCAAACTCAGTTTCAGCCTTCTTACATCTAATTACAGAGCCGTGGATCCTCCTGTTCCTTCACACTGTACACACAAACGGAATTAACAGAAGGAATATCGATGCGCCCCCACATTAACCTGAAAGCTATGGATTTTTTCCTCATATCTGTCCTGTAATTGCCCACCTGGCGGTCAGTCATTTGATGCCATCCTCCTTTGTTGCAACCAAACATCTGAATAAAGAGTCCCTGATGTTCCGTGACATTGATTATCTGTTGCTTCGGGTTTGCCGGTGAGGCTGAGAAGGTGAGCGGCAGCATCGGCACCGAGGCGCTGAACGCCGGGCCGCCAAACCGAAGCTAATGAGATCATACAGAAGTGGACCTGAACATTGATTTTAAAGCATGAAATAAACATTGAACACTCTTTCAGCTGCCCAGCCTCCAGTTCCACATCAGTAAATAAAGACTCGATTTAAAAAGATCAAGGTTTGGGTGGAGGTTTGTGGCGGAGAGGAGGCATGTTGTATAGGTGGAGACAGAAATGGCCGGAGGCGCTGCATCCTCATCAAGGTCTTCCCAACAGTTTGTGCATAAGTTCATCCTCCACAATGTTAAACTTCATGTTGCCCCGGAGGCAAAATCAGCAGTGCAGACGAGTCAGCTGTTGCATTATCTGGAGACGTTCATGTCTGACACGAGGCTCCTCCAGAACATCTCTGAAACGTTTCAGGGCTGCAGCAGATGTATGAAAACAGCCAAGGAAAGCATCTGTTCTCCCACCATCCTAAAGAGTTTACACCCTTTAAAGGACATTATCTGCTGTGAACAGGGCGCATCTCATTAATTCATTCGGTTTGATAGTTATTCATCATTCTTTACACTCTTTATAGGCATAGTATGAATTGTGGGTTAAATAACTGATCCTATCATAAAAATGAACGAAGGAAGATGATTAAGTTGTTTAATGTAAATATTTGAATAAAGAATAGACGATTAACTTTAAAGAGTGCCTACAGTTGACCACAATATGTTACTCAAACGACTGGAGAACTGGGCGGGTCTTTCCGGAACTGTACTAAACTGGAAGTACTTTGTGTCAATAAGTAACTTTACATCTGAGCAGAGTTCCCCAAGGTTCCATCCTGGGACCTCTTCTGTTTAACATCTACATGCTCCCACTGGCACAGATTATAAAAAACAACCAAATAAACTACCACAGCTATGCAGATGACGCGCAGATATATATTACAGTGTCACCAGGAGACCGAGGCCCTGTACAGGCTCTTGGTAAATGCATTGAGGAGATTAATGACTGGATGTGCCACAACTTTCTCCAGCTAAACAAAAACAAAACTGAGGTAATTGTCTTTGGAGCCAAAGAGAAACGATTACAGGTCACCACAGAACTTCAATCTATACACCTAGAAACTACCAACCAGGCCAGAAATCTGGGTGTAGTGATGGACTCAGACCTAAATTTAGAAAAACACATTAAGGCAGTAACAAAGTCAGCCTACTATCACCTTAAGAATATATCAAGGTTAAAGGATCTGATGTGTCAGCAGGACCTGGAAAAACTAGTCCATGCATTCATCTTCAGTCGGCTTGATTGCTGTAACAGCATCTTTACAGGTCGACCTAAAAACTGCAGCTCAGTCAGAACTCTGCTGCTCGAGTCCTCACTGAGACCAAAGAAGTGGACCCCATCAGTCCAGCTCTGAGGTCTTTACACCGGCTGCCTGTCCATCAGAGGATAGACTTTAAAGTTCTGATGCTGCTCTATAAAGCTCTGAATGGTCCAGGACCAGAATGCATCAGTGACCTCCTGACCCAGTGTGAACCTTCCAGACCCCTCAGCTCATCTGGATCCGGTCTTCTATCAGTTCCCAGAGTCAGAACCAGACATGGAGGAGCTGCATTCAGCTTCTATGCTCCACATGTCTGGAACAAACTCCCAGAAAGCCTCAGATCAGCTGAAACACTCAGTGTGTTTAAGGCCAGGCTGAAGACACACCTATTTTCAGCTGAATAAAGCTCCAAATCTGAAGCTGGAGTTTCAAAACTTAATCACATTTTAACTCCTGATTTTATCTATTGTTCTTATTTCTTTCTTTTTTGTTTAAATTCTAAATCATGCTTTTTATTTCTACTGATTTAATGTCTCTGTAAAGCACTTTGAATCACCTTGTTGTTGAATTGTGCTGTACACATAAACTTGCCTTGCCTTAAATATCTATATTTCACATTCATATCACCATTAAACTTTGGGAACTTTCCACATATCTGCGTTAAAATGAGGATGTTTATTGATCCAGCAACCTTCAGGGTCTGTCAGAAATGCACATTTCTGTTGATAATTTACAGTTTTCTATCGTTAACTGAAGGCATTAACGGTTCATTTACAGCCAAGAGGAGCAGACGTTACAGTAACTTACTGTTGTAGAAGAACTGCTGCAACATCTCATTGCTGTGTACATCTTTCAGTCTGAGCACAGAACAGTTGAAATCCCATCCAAACTCTTTTTATGTTCAATAACAGGATCACTCACTTGTGACCAAAGATAGCCAAAAAAATTAAGTTTTTACAGAGGATCGAATAGGATGAATGAACAGCAGCAGCAGTGCGACGCTCCACCAATCCACAAAGGATGTGGGACTTATAAAGCTCTGCATGCAGTGACCTGCAGCACTCTGACACAACCCTATCACACTAATCACCACAGTAGCTTTTTATCTTCATACGCTGCCGTTTTTATGTGAATAAAAAGATCATTGGTCCTGCTGTGTGTGTGTGTAAAACACACTCAGACACAGATGGCATGAAAAACGCTTACCTGATGTCGAATCATCGTTTTTGTGTGCAGGAAAGAGCCGTCCAATCAGCAGAGAGCATGGGGGAAAGAGCAGAGAAGAGGGAACCAGTTAGCTCAGGGCACAGAAATTCACCTGGCAACAGATGATGACAGCTTCTGACTGTTTGTGCTTTAATTATGATGAATTCAGTCTATTTTTGCATCGGAAGATAAAAAGTGCCCCACATATAAAACACACACATGCATCCAGTTATTCTGAGCGTATCTGTGTCAAGGTTACTCCCCCCTTTGGCTCCCCCGGCGATATGAATCCCATTGAATATATCGACTACCATCCTTCCCTCCATCCCTCTTCCTCCATATTTTGACAAAACCAGCTCTCCTCTCTCCATTAATGAGGTGATTAATAAAGCCAGCTCCTGTTTTCTCTCCATTCTTTCACGGAGGAGGAAAGAAAAGGGGGGAGGAGACGAAGACGAGCAAGGCCGAGAAAGCAGGTCACGCCTCGAGAGGCGGAGGAGGAGGCGCAGAAAGTTAAAGGTTTTCATGCAGCTTTCAGGCTGAAATGAAGGAAGACGTCAGCGATCAAACAAGCTGCAGCTCTGTGCACATCCCGCTTACTGGAACACAAGTTTCAATATTTTACACTGAGATCTGCACTCATTTTAGGGCTAAAAAAAAAATCACTTTCATTCAAAATTAACCTGCCACACTGAAAAAAATGCCCCTCCAAAAATAAGTAAAAAAAAACAACAAATAAAAGACGTTTTTGCTTGAAATAAGCAAAAAAAATCTGCCAATGGAACTAGTGAAAACCGGCTTGTCAAGAATCCTTGAAATAAAATGTGATATTTGGGACTTTTGAGACAAAAGTGATCTTGAAATTAGCTTAAAAACCTCTTCAAATGAAAAAAAAAGCTTGTTTCATATGATATGTGACTCAAAAAACAATTTGTTTTCAAGACTTTTTTTATTCAACAAGATATTCCAGATATATTGTCTTCAAACAAGTCCCTATATCTGGCTGAAATGGTGCTTGTTAGGCAGTTGTGTCTGATATTAAGTGTAATGAGATATTTTGACTAGAAATGAGACAAATATACTGGGTAAGACTTTGATTTTTTTTCCAGTGCAATATATTCCTCAACCCAAAACCCAAAGCTGAGCAGAAAACCTGGTGAAACAGATCCGTGGGAAGGTTGGAAACTATCCCTGATGATGTCATAGTTGGGTCATAAATATCATTTAGAGTTATTTATAAGCGATAAAAGAGGTTCTCCATTTTTAGTTTAAAATTTCACAAATAAAGTCAAACTTTGCCATCAAAGTTGTGCGGATGGCTCAGCCGATTTCAGCTGCAGCTCTTCGTGAACTCATCTCCATGGAAAGAAATTAAAGTTGAAAAAAGATAGTTTAACAGAAGTTAAACCGTCTCAAATGTGCAAGTGAATAACAGCAATTAAAATTCTGCTGCTACCAAAGACGTAATGAATTCTGAATTAAATTTCACTGCAGGGGGTGAAGAAGAAAAAAGCCGTCCAGCATGAGTGCGTGTGCACATGCAGGTTGGTTGGGGGGGTTATTGTAAGTTCAAAAGTCTGATAACTCAGGGGAAAAGCAGCTTGGAAGCTGCTGTGAAACCTCCTGGAAAACAGCCTTTAAAAGTAGAGCTGGGCCACGATTAATCACATTTGTACCCAGAATCCAAACATGAATCCAAAAGTAGCATATAGCTTTTAGCATTTAGCTTTATTTTAAATGTGCTGCCATATGAATGAAAGTGCCATAACATTTGTTGTGCAAACACACTTTTAACATCAGCATCTTTCTGTAGTTTTTATGTAGAAGCCTCGCTCCACTGTCTGTTTCCTTGAATGACTTGCTGCTATCAGTTGTGTGTTTTGCCTTTAAGTGATATTTTAGACTGGAACTACTACGCTGAGAAGACAATTCAACTTGGCAGTGTTTACAGATGACTTTGGTTCTGTCGACTCCGCCGTCTGGAAGAACTTTAACATGAAAATGGCCGAGTAAAAGTTCCGTACCCTTCTCCAGGTTTGGTGGATCCGCCGATTACTTTCTTTTCCTGTTCCACAGCAGACAGCAGCAGACTTTTACAAAATAAAAGCCTGTGAGCAACAGACTTTTACAAAATAAAAGCCTGTGAGCAACAGACTTTTACAAAATAAAAGCCTGTGAGCAGCAGACTTTTACAAAATAAAAGCCTGTGAGCGACAGACTTTTACAGAATAAAAGCCTGTGAGCAACAGACTTTTACAAAATAAAAGCCTGTGAGCAACAGACTTTTACAAAATAAAAGCCTGTGAGCAGCAGACTTTTACAAAATAAAAGCCTGTGAGCGACAGACTTTTACAGAATAAAAGCCTGTGAGCAGCAGACTTTTACAATAATAAAATAAATAATAAAACAGGGGTGGTTTGTGGCGTAGTGGGTTAATCAGGCGCCCCATATATAGAGGCTATAGTCCTCGCTGCAGTTGGTTCAAGTCCCGTATCAGCCCCTGCATCCTGTCTCTCTGAACTTTCCTATCCATTAAAGGCACAAAAGCCCAAAAAAAGAATTATTTATCGACGTTAAATAATTAGCGAGTTAAGGCGATAATGACGAGTTAACTCGCCCAGCCCTATTTAAAATACAAACTCCTCCACACTGTAAAGAATTTCCCTGTAAAATAATTAGTTATTTTACAGTGCAACTGCTGTTATTTATTTTAACAGTATATTACCATTTTTTTGGATTACAGTACATGACGGTAGGATAACTGTGTTTTTAGTAATTTTACAGCGCATCTACCGTAATTTATTTAACAGTATAATAACGTATTTTGGATTTCGACATCAATTCATTACAAATACTGTTTTAAGCTGTTAAAATTACAGTTACCTACTGGTATTGTTAAATGACTGATTTAACTGTTAATTTACATGTGAGGGACGAATATTCAACAGTATTTTACAATTATTGTCAAATACAGTCGGATACTGTTGTAAATGCACCGTAAATATGCAGCAAGTCATTACAGAGCAAGTACAGAGAGTAAAGTCTTTGCAGATTTACGGTTTACGTTACACTTCCATCGTTAAGGAGCTGATGCGAGCGTTTCACAGCTTGCGGGACGTGAATACTGTTTAACTTCTTCAGATTCCAGCTCCATCTGCTCTGAGCTGCTGCCTGAATATCATCCGTCGGCTGAAAAAAAGCATCATTTTCCACCGGGCTGCAGAGGAGAAGCTGAACATGATGAAATCCCAGAGAAGGGTGTGAGAGAGGCTTTAACAGCCTGCTGTGGGTGAGTTAGCTCCCCGCTGAGAGGGCTATTAGCGAGTGGAGGTCAACACCGAAACACACTCTCACGTCATCCTAACTCCACTTCAGAGTTATTAGAGATGCGCTCCTGGGCTGGAGCTGTCGTTTAAGCACGACGACCCATCCCTCCCCTCTCCGCTGCCGTGGTTTCCACACAAATGCATCTTAACTAAATTCTTTTTAACACCCGGGCAGCTTAAGTTAAGCAGCTGCTGCTGCCGGTTTCCCAGCAGAAGAGGACACGAAGCTCACCCAAAAACTGCGAAAAAGAAAGCAAACGGCATGATGGGAAATCTGACGTTTCCTCTGCGAGAAACTGAAAACTTGGATCCAAATAGACCCGCTAAGTTTGGTCAAAGATCAGCTGACTGCAGGTTGTTCAGACGAGTCATTTCATCCTCCTTCTGCATCTATAAGCAGCCTTCAGCTCCATCTTTATTCCTTTAAAAGACTGGAATATGGAACCTCAACATGTGTGTCTGTCAGAAGGTTAAAGGGAACGTTTGCGCATCACTCAGTGGGGTCACATGACTCTGAAAGGATCAGATTATTGGCTAAATTACAATCAGAATGAGCTGAACAAGGGTAATTCTCCTTGGATATGTGGCGGTGAATGAATGGGATCAGAGGCACAAAGCGTGTCATACCCCGGTATGATAGGTGGCGCTGTACCCATTCCAGCTGTTGCTAATAGAGCCACTTCCTGTTGACCTCTTCACCACCAACAACAACAACAAACTCAGGCATTGGAGAAAGATGGAGAGCGTAGAGCCAGATGAAGCTACGTCCCTCTACATTTGCTCTGTGATGAGCTGCTTGTTGCACAAACTCGATGCCCAACGGAGCATTCTCCATCGCGTTGTTTGTTTCTTTCTGACGGCGACAACAACAGGAATATCGTCTCCTTTGACTTCCGGGTCACGACCCCGGGAAAACATCTGGAGCATGCGCAGAACGCAAAGTCTGATTCACCACGTGCTTCAGCGTCTACAAGCAGGTTTAAGCCTGATTTATGGTCGGAAACCAGGTCGTCTGCGTGTTTGTCGCAGTTAACGCAGACATGCCCCCCCCCCCTTACGCAGACACTCTGGTGCACCTCCCCGAAATTGTAACTCACCGCAGACAGTGCCGCAGATATCGCCGCAGGGAGGAGAGAAAGGAGGCCTCTGATTGGTCAACTCTACATCCGCTCTACACTATGCGTATTTCCGGTTTGCTAACCGGCTGACGCTAACCGTGCTAACCGTGCTAACCGTGACGATTCTTTCGCCTCTCTGCCAGCTCCAGTAGTAGCAATATTTCTTCTATTTCTAGATCGATCAGCTGCATCTCAATCAAAGTGCGCATTCGTCCAGTCGCCATTGTTGTTGAATGACCTCCGTAACCGTAACACCCACAATCCTAGCTTGTTGGTGATTGTCCCTCTTGCGTTGTGGCGTGGGATTAACATAGCGCAGACAGCGCTTCAAGGCATAAATCAAAAATAACTGCGTCGTGTCTGCGACAAGCTCACTGCGACACACTGCTGCGAAGTATACACGAGCCTTTAGAGTGACTTTCAACCCAGTTATCTCGGGGTCTGAATCCCATCCGATCCAATTCTTAGTCAGATTAAGGTGTCTACATGCACTTAATAACTCAGTCTGATTGTAATTTAGCCAATAATCCGATCCTTTCAGGGCCATGTGACCGCACTGACTGAGTGAGTAACATAAAGCGTTTTGAATAGAACTCAGAGGCCTGAGTGCAGCTGCTGGTGGCATCAGGGCTGAGCAGACACGTCTGTATGAAACACTTTGAGGGAAAGATCCGGTAGTGCACAAACGCTGCTGTTTAGCTCAGCTTCTCACTGACTAATGGTGGTTAAGGAGGATATCAATCTTTTACCCGGAGCAGCCGCAGTCAGTGCGTCTACATGAGCGATGGATCATCTGAGTCTTCAGTTCCCTGGAGCTCCACGAAGCTTCCCGGGATTGTTCAGGTCTGTGGTTTGGTGTGTTCGGCAGCGGTAGCTGCACACTAACTGCTCCGTGCCAAACTAAATTCAGCATTTAGCAGCCTGAGGACCAGACATTTCCCCGGGACACTGCAGTGAACACACAGTAGAGGCTCACAGCGCAGCCCTGGGAAGTCTTTATGACAGCTCTCAGGCCGCTTTAATGGCCACGAGTCTACCTCTCCGTCCATGTGCAAATAAAAAGAAATCTTGTCAAGACAAGAACGGCGAAAACTTCAAGATATCTCCTTCCATGAGTTTGGTTTTTACGTAACACGCTCGATTGAAGGGGGAAGCTGCAACATACAGTAATTAACCCACTGGAGAGAGCGAGTGAGCAGGGGACCGATCCGAATCTGAGTGGGATGAGAAGAAGAAGAAAGTGTCCTCTTTCAGCCACATGATGAAAGGAAAAGAAAGGAGAGACACTTCTGACAACACAGAAAAGTGATGCTGATGCCAAGAGGTGCAGCCAAACTCCCAGGCCGATGACGCAACGCCCTCCGAACTGATTAGAGTAAAACCTACTCGTCTTTTGTGCTTTTACTCTGAGGACGAGTCGACTTACGTCTTACAGATACGCTGAAGAATCCCGCCGTAAAAAGGCCAAACTCTTTCATCTTCCGGATGTCGAAACCAATGAAGAAACAGAATGAAAGAGATTCGAGCATCTCGCTCACAGGTTCGGCCGACAGATCGATACTTTTAGAGAGTCCCAGGAGGCGTGGGAATTTGCACCGCCAACCTTTCTCTGACAACTCAGTGTTTGAGTCGCGACAAACAGGATTTAAAATCCAGAGGCTGAATTAAAACGTCTGAAGGAGCAGAACCCTGGAGAGTTTCTAAAGTGAATAACAGAAGATCAACATTATTGAGATGTTAAACTGCTGCTTTATAGATCACATAAAACATAGATATTTATATAAGATATTTAACTTGTGCACACATATTAAACCCTTTGTTTAAGTCTGGATTCAGATGGATCCCGGAGCTAAAATACTGGCAGTAAAACAGACTTTTGGAATAAAAGATTACTTATTTTTGTCTTAACTGTCGGCACAGCAAATTACCAGCTAAATGATTTTTAAAAAAAGCTGGTCTTTGTAGTTTACAGAGTAGTGAAATGTAGTTTTTGAACAACACCGTAGCCGGACTACCTTCATCAACACCAAAACGAGGCTGGAACTCTGCTCACAGGACGCAGCAGGGGGTAAGAAGATGTTCAGAAATGATGTTGCTGATATGGGATGTTACACAGCTTCATGTCAAAAGAGGCGAACTATCCCTTTAATTCTCAAACAGTGGGAGCAGGATGGGTCGTTTTCTGTTGTTGGACAACTAGAGAAAGGAGAAGTTTTTGTTCTTTTGGACTTGAGAACATGATCAGAAGGTCAGCGTCTGGGAGCCACGGTTCTATATTCCTGCCAGTACATTTTAACTCAGTATTTGGCTGCACAGACCTGTAATAAAGCGTGAATAAGGACTCTTATAACACACCCAGTGGAGAACTCAGCTGTAGTTTGTTTCTGTCTCTCTGCAGTGTGCAGCCTGCTGAACCCCCACAGCTGCCTGCAGGCCACAGTGAGGTGAGGTGTACTGCCGCCAGAGGTGGGGAGTAACGAGTTACATTTACTTGAGTATGTTTTTGAAAACATACTTCTAGGAGTAGTTTTAAATCTCTATACTTTTTACTTTTACTTGAGTAGATGTGTGCAGCAGAAACTGTCCTCTTACTCCGCTACATTAGGCTACAATGAGCTGGTTACTTTTCTTCTTACCTCTTTGGTATTCTACGCCTCATTATTTTTACCCCCCCCCCCGCGTACGCCTCATTTTAATGTTTTATTCTGACAGAGAGAGAGACTTCCACCAAAGGCTCTACCACCTGACTGTGTTCCACCAATCAGACGCAGCCGTGCAGTCTGGTCACGTGACCGTACTCGATCTCAGCGGCGGGACGGGTTAGCTTTAGCATTAGCAGTCGTAGCAAACAAACAAAGAAACAGATGAAAAATATCAGAACCAACGGTGGGAAATGAAGACGCAGACGAGGCCTCATACTGAAAGCATGTTTACCTTACAAAGAGTGAGAAACAGCAGCTACATTATGTGTCTTCTGTGTCAACCAAAACAAACGCACATTTCAGCAGAAACTCAACATCTAACTTGAGGAAACATGTAGCGCTAAGTTTCCTAAACTCGTTTTTCCCCCCATGGATAGGTGAATGTTTGTTTTTTAGGTTACATATGGGTTACATATGTTTTAAACATTTCCTAAGTCTCTTTTATTCTTTATTGAAGTTCTTGAATTTACCTGGATTATTTTAATTTAAGCTATTTTGTAATTAATGAATTTATTTTAATTTATTTTATCAACTGTATGAACTCTAATTTGCCTAAAGATGATTATTTAGTATTTTTGTCTGTCTGATTGAATGCTTGTGTTAACAAATAAATCAGACGTTACTCAACAGTTACTCAGTACTTGAGGAGTTTTTTCACTTTTTCACTTATTAAATAATTTGGATGACTACTTTTTACTTTCACTTGAGTCACATTATTCTAAAGTAAAAGTACTTTTACTTGAGTACAAGTTTTTGGCTGCTCTACCCACCTCTGGCTGCCGCTCAGCTAAGACAGCGTTGTGACTTCCTGGTTAAGAACCTTCCCTCCATGAACAGGTAAGAAGACGTGCTCACTTCTGCCGCTCAGCATGAAGCCACTTGGAATTCAACAAGACTAATGAGTTGGTGATATTCAATTTAAATCTCTCAGACCTCCCTCTGTGACTTTCATTCGCTGACATGAAACCTGCTTCTTTTCCAAACGTTTGAGTTCTTGTTTCCATGTGAAAAATGATCCATCGTGAAGTTGTTTTGTGCAACATTAAAACTGCCCCGACAGCCAATTACATTTCATTTAATTTACCACCGATGCTAATCCAGTGCTGCAATAAAACAAACCAAAGTCTTTTATTTTCTGTCTTTCTTCTTCAGCTTTCATCATGTGAAGGAGGAGAGAAAAGGGTTGATGAAGGAGTGTTTCTGGAGTCCAAAACACTCACAGATATTAATGAAGCCACAAAAACTCATTTAAAAAGCCACACGAGGATAAAAACTTTATGACTTGTTTGGGAATAATCTTTACCCAGTTCTTATATTCTAAATAATTGCCATATTTTACACGATATCTCTTTTTCATCTAATGGAAAAACAAGTACCGGAGTATGAAAAGATAATGGTCAGACTCACATTTTTCATATTTATCATTTCAGCCTCAAGACGATTAAGTATGAGCCACCTTAGCGTGTTCCAAAGATGTCAAAAAGCTTACATGATTACATGAACCAAAACACATTTACAGGAAGCAATCAACTATTTAATGAAGGAAACATAGAAACTGCGCAGTGAGAAAATGTTCCACATATCTCACAAAGATGTGACCTCAATAAGGAGGCAGATGAATTATTAATCCTTCGTTAAAGTCACTTTTTACAGCAGCATCTTTAAGAAGCCCCGCTTCACATCCATCCATCCATCCATCCATCTATCTATTATCCATCCATCCATCCATCCATTATCCATCCATCCATCCATCTATCCATCCATCCATCCATCCATCCATCTATCCATCCATCTATTATCCATCCATCCATCTATCCATCCATCTATCCTCCATCCATCCATCCATCTATTATCCATCCATCCATCTATCCATCCATCCATTATCATCCATCCATCCATCCATCCATCTATCTATTATCCATCCATCCATCCATCCATTATCCATCCATCCATCCATCTATCCATCCATCCATCCATCTATCCATCCATCCATCTATCCATCCATCTATCCTCCATCCATCCATCCATCTATTATCCATCCATCCATCCATCCATCCATCCATCCATCTATTATCCATCCATCCATCCATCTATCCATCCATTAATCCATCCATCCATCTATTATCCATCCATCCATCCATCCATTAATCCATCCATCCATCCATTCATCCATTAATCCATCTATCTATTATCCATCCATCCATCTATCCATCCATCCATCCATCCATCCATCCATCTATTATCCATCCATCCATCCATCCATCCATCCATTAATCCATCCATCTATTATCCATCCATCCATCCATTAATCCATCTATCCATCTATCTATTATCCATCCATCCATCCATCCATCCATTAATCCATCTATCTATTATCCATCCATCCATCCATTAATCCATCTATCTATTATCCATCCATCCATCCATCTATTATCCATCCATCCATCTATCCATTAATCCATCTATCCATCTATCTATTATCCATCCATCCATCCATCCATTAATCCATCTATCTATTATCCATCCATCCATCCATTAATCCATCTATCTATTATCCATCCATCCATCCATCCATCCATCCATTAATCCATCCATCCATCCATCCATCTATCCATTAATCCATCTATCCATCCATCCATCCGTCTATCCATCCATCCATCTATTATCCATCCATCCATCTATTATCCATCTATCCATCCATCCTTCCGTCTATCCATCCATCCATCCATCCATCCATCTATCCATCCATCCATCCCTCCATCCTTCCGTCTATCCATCCATCCATCCTTCCGTCTATCCATCCATCCATCCATCGATCCATCCATCCATCCATCCATCTATCCATTAATCCATCCATCCATCCATCCATCAATCTATCCATCCATCCATCCATCCACCATCCATCAATCCATCCATCAATCCATTCATCCATCCATCCATCCATCCATCCATCCATCCATCAATCCATCCATCATCCATCCACCATCCATCCATCTATCTATCCATTCATCCATCCATCCATCTATCTATCCATTCATCAATCCATCCATCCATCATCCATCCATCCATCATCCATCCACCATCCATCCATTCATCCATCTATCCATCCATCATCCATCCATCCATCAATCATCCATCCATCCATCTATCTATCGATCCTTCCGTCTATCCATCCATCCATCCATCCATCCATCTATCCATTCATCCATCCATCAATCCATCTATCCATTCATCCATCTATCCATTCATCCATCCATCATCCATCCATCCATCCATCAATCGATCCTTCCATCTATCTATCGATCCTTCCGTCTATCCATCCATCCATCCATCATCCATCCATCTATCGATCCTTCCGTCTATCCATCCATCCATCAACTATCCATCCAACTATCCATCCATCCGACCAATTAATCAAGCTATTGTCAAGTGCCAAAGTTTTACAAATAAAGTATAAAGAATACAATCAGTTTCTATGATTGAATAGATGCATTAGAACAGAAATCTGGGCTTTTACAGCCAGTCCTTCTCCTTGTTGGCCTCTACTGTCTACGGGGCGGCTGTAGCTCGGGAGGAAGAGCAGTCGCCGGCCAATCTGCAGGTCAGCGGTTCGGCTCTGGCTTCCCCGGCATGACACTGAACCACATTGCCCACCGATGCACCCGTCCATCGTGTTAGAGGCGCTTTGAGTGGTCAGTTAGACGAGAAAAAGACAAGTCCAGTCCTCACATTCTCATGGAAACACAGCTGTATGTGTGTTTTAAATACCTCGCAGGTCAGAGGTTTAATTCCAAAACTGTAAAAGACTACAGAAACATCAACCTTCATGCTGCGTCTGCGTCAAACGAGTTGCTGCAACCCGTCTGATTACGTCTGACATTTCTCAAACATTAAGCGTTCGAATACTTTGGGTAAAATACAAAATCCAAACAATATAAACTAAATTACATTTTGTTTCTTCAGAAACTAGAAAGCCTGAAACGTGACGCACAAACACACCACATCTGTCGTTTCAGTTTCAACATAAATTGGGTTCTCGACCTTGAAAGCATCGCCCTGGGATTTCCTTTCAGGTCTCTGTTTGTATTAGAGTCAGCATCCAAAGTGAAGGGAAAAATAACAGCATCACATCTGCACCACCTGTGACCAATCATCCCAGAAATGTGTTGAGGAGGAGGTGAAACCCATAAAAACTCCTTAAATCCCGTCAGGTGTGCCGGAAAGTTCATTCATGACGATGCTGAACAGAAAAACTACGGCTGAGCAACGATTAAAATCTTTAATCTAATTAATCACATGATTTCCCTGATTAATCGCGATTAATCGCATTTGTACACAAAATCCAAAAATGAATTCAAAAGTAGCGTATAGCTTTTAGCATTTAGCTTTATTTTAAATGTGCTGCCATATGAATGAAAGTGCCATAACATTTGTTGTGCAAACACACTTTTAACATCAGCATCTTTCTGTAGTTTTTATGTAGAAGCCTCGCTCCACTGTCTGTT
Organism: Odontesthes bonariensis; assembly: GCF_027942865.1. Classification (NCBI taxonomy): domain Eukaryota; kingdom Metazoa; phylum Chordata; class Actinopteri; order Atheriniformes; family Atherinopsidae; genus Odontesthes; species Odontesthes bonariensis. The sequence goes on from NC_134506.1 coordinate 45,023,939, forward strand.
TCCTTGAATGACTTGCTGCTATCAGTTGTGTGTTTTGCCTTTAAGTGATATTTTAGACTGGAACTACTACGCTGAGAAGACAATTCAACTTGGCAGTGTTTACAGATGACTTTGGTTCTGTCGACTCCGCCGTCTGGAAGAACTTTAACATGAAAATGGCCGAGTAAAAGTTCCGTACCCTTCTCCATGTTTGGTGGATCCGCCGATTACTTTCTTTTCCTGTTCCACAGCAGACAGCAGCAGACTTTTACAAAATAAAAGCCTGTGAGCAACAGACTTTTACAAAATAAAAGCCTGCGAGCAACAGACTTTTACAGAATAAAAGCCTGTGAGCAGCAGACTTTTACAAAATAAAAGCCTGTGAGCGACAGACTTTTACAATAATAAAAGCCTGTGAGCGACAGACTTTTACAAAATAAAAGCCTGTGAGCGACAGACTTTTACAAAATAAAATAAATAATAAAACAGGGGGGGTCCGTGGCGTAGTGGGCTGAGCAGGCGCCCCATGTACAGAAGCTATAGTCCTCGCTGCAGCTGGCCCCGGTTCGAGTCCCGCATCGGACGGCCCTGTGCTGCGTGTTGTTCCCCCTCTCTCTGCCCCCTGCTTCCTGTCTCTCTGAACTTTTCTATCCATTAAAAGGCACAAAAGTGCCAAAAAATGTTGTTTTTTCTTTTTAATTTAAAAAAAAAAAAACCTGCTTTAATGCGAGATAAAATATTTATCGGCGTTAAATAATTAGCGAGTTAACGCGATAATAACGAGTTAACTCGCCCAGCCCTTAGAAAAAGGAATAATTTTCTTGCATTAAACTCAAATGCACATCCACGCGGTGTTAGTCGGCCCTGCAGGCTCTCAGCGCCTCGGGTCGGAGGTTTATAATTAGTCCTTGACTGATTCTCACCTCCTCAGAGGAGCCCTGCTCGCCGCTCGGCTCCGGTCTCTCCTCCCTGCACGGCTCCCGCCATCACTCACAACTCCGACCTGACTCGACTCGCCAGTCAGGCTGCGGCCGTTAATGAGCCCCGACATCTTTCTCATGAAAGCACAAAGTGACTAATATAGCCACAGCACACGGCCTTTCACCTCCCCGAGCAGCGCACACGCAGAGGATGACGCTGAATGCCGCGGATCCGTTAGCGTTAGCGGGGAGCTCCGCTTCAGGCCCCGCTGCAGGCGGCGGGAGACGAGCAGCAGCTCGTCGGTTATTCAATGTTCAGCGTGTGATCTGCAGGAAAACACCTGCATCAGCACTTTCATCAACGTCTGCGTCGTTGGAAGGGAAGCAGAAACCCAATAATGTGTGAAGTGGGAAGTAAAAGAGGCAAAATCACTGAAATACATCATGAGAAAAGAACGTCCTTCGAATGGCATCTATACGTTAATGAGGGCTATGCATCATGAGTAAGTTTAACGGGTCGATACATATAAATCTGAGAGTAATACAGTCTGTTTAAGATGTGGTTGGTGCAGTTTGTCTGTGACTCAAAGAAGGTTTTAGGGGGCCAAAAATAAATGATGTCAGTTCTGAAGTTTGCAATATACTCGCCTTTAATTTTGAGTTGATGAGCCTAATGAACTAAACACACTTTACAAAGTTTTGCAGCAAACTTTAAAGGGATAGTTCGCCTCTTTTGACATGAAGCTGTATGACATCCCATACTAGCAATATTCAATTCAGTTTTATTTATATAGCACCAAATACAACAAATGTCATCTCAAGGCACTTAAATTGTAAAGTCCAATTCAAGCCAATTGGAATTCAATTCATTGTAATCATAATAATTTACAAAATAATCCAATTCATACATGTAGAGCCACTTCAAAAACAGTTTCCTAGCTAAGGAAACCAACAGATTGCACTGAAACTTGTCTTCAGTCCAATCTCACGTCCTGAGCGTGCCTGAATAATTTCTGAACATCTTCTTACCCCCTGCTGCGTCCTGTGAGCAGAGTTCCAGCCTCGTTTTGGTGTTGATGAAGGTAGTCCGGCTAGTTGGCTGGGGTTTAAAAAATAAAGCGTTTTGCTTCTCAAAACAATATGCGTTCAACAGAGTAATACATTTGCATCACAAAATGGTTCTCCAGGAAAAAGTCAGACCTCACAATCTCTTGGCCCTATTTTCTCTCCCTTCGTATCACTGCCTGCTGCCGCCTGCCGCGCCTGTTACGGTGTTTACTGCTCGGTCTGCACAGCAGGCAGTGATACGAAGGGAGAGAAAATAGGGCCAAGAGATTGTGATGTTTCACCTTTGATTTGATCAAATAAAAAAAAAAATAAACATGATTTTCTTTGGATTTTCTGGAGTTTTTGAGCCTCTCGTTGAAGTCACTTTAAATCCTCCATCAGCTACATTCTGTCTACGAACTAAATTTATGTTTTCTGGACCGATCAAGATGCAGATATTGGACTTAAATGTATAAGTATGAACATATTTAGACTAAAGTAGGGTCCAACACACACAGAGGTGGGTAGAGCAGCCAAAAACTGTACTCAAGTAAAAGTAAAAAGAGAAAATAGGGCCAAGAGATTGTGAGGTCTGACTTTTTCCTGGAGAACCATTTTGTGATGCAAATGTATTACTCTGTTGAACGCATATTGTTCTGAGAAGCAAAACGCTTTATTTTTTAAACCCCAGCCAACTAGCCGGACTACCTTCATCAACACCAAAACGAGGCTGGAACTCTGCTCACAGGACGCAGCAGGGGGTAAGAAGATGTTCAGAAATGATGTTGCTGATATGGGATGTCACACAGCTTCATGTCAAAAGAGGCCAACTATCCCTTTAAGAATCTGGATAAAAATAATAAGTAATTATGTGTAAATGTGTCCCACCTTAGTGCGGACGTTCTAGGGAAAAATTGGTGATTAAAATCAAAATGTATTTAAACACGACGTGTTAGAAATACTTTATTTTATAACTCGTGATGATGAGCTAACCTAGGATCTGGAGCAGAGCTGCCAGAGTTCCACGACTCCGGAAACCTTTCAGTTTCACCTGCGTTTGCCTGCTGGTTTTAAACTCTTTTCTATAAGAAGGAAGATGCCGCCCGGGGCAGTTGATGCACAAACCTGCCCGACTCACTGACTGTATATTTATTGCGATCAATAGATAATGATCAAACAAACTGAACACTCTGAAACACAGTTGTTAAGTCCAGTCTCAGTATGCGGAGGCGTTTGTCTCAGTGAACGGGCTCGTGCCTCCACAAGCAGCTCTGAGGCTCACTTCGCTGACTCGGCATCCTGCCGTTGTGACCCAAATACGAGCCTACAGCCTGTCTGCTCGCTGCCGCGCTCCGATTGGCTGGAGGGTGACACGAGAGGGAAGGTGGAGGAGGGGGGGCAGACGGAGGGGTATCTGCTTCTATCCTGCAGAAAAATGGAAAATGGAACATAAATGAAGCCGTTAACGTGGTTTTTTTTACGTATTAATGTCAGATGGTGTGCTGCTCCACACGATTCCATCAGAAGAAGAAGAAGCTGCTGTTCAGGCTGCAGAAGCAGCGACCTGTAATATACCACCAGGCTGAAAAAAGAGACTTTTTGGTGAAGTAAACTCTATTAGAGTAACTCTGATAATCTCTACCTTGTATTTTTAAGATTCAGTAAGAACTAGAGCTTCATTTTATTAACGTGATACATGAATTATGGGGGAAGAGTAAGTTTTACTTAGGTTTCCTCGTACAATTTAAATGTTTAATAGCTGTATGTACATAAACCTGGAAATACTACATAAACTTTACTCTGAAAGTGTATCGTTAAAATCTACTAAGTTACTTCATAACAGCAAATACTACAGATATATAAAATTTACTTAACATTGAGTAAAATGATGTTCCTGCCTATGAAAAACAAGTAGACTTTACTTCATTTGTTTAAATAAATATAAGTTAAAACTTAGATGTAATTAAGTAAATGTTACTTAATATCTTCAAAACTGTTATGTTTTATGGTAAGTAACATTTACTTGATATTGCAGCATTCAATTTTACTTAAATCATTTGAGTGCAAATACTTACAAAGGGTTTTTAAGTAAATCTTATGAGTTGTTTTTTTCAGTGCAGGCTGAATTAAACTTTCACAATAAAAGGCAACACCATCCCAGCCCAAACCCAACGGATGCTCTTCAGCCTGAGGACTCAATAATAAGCTTTGGAAACCTGTCTGAAGCAGTCTGAAGCAATCACGGCTTCCTCTCACCTTACACATCAACCCCTGACAGGTTGCCTCAGGCTCGGAAATTCTGATACAATTTTAAAAAATGCTTTCAGTCAGGAAAACTGGCATGTGTCAAGTGCAGGGAAACGATGGAGACAGCACATCGGGACTGTTTGCCTGGTCTGGAGTCTCAGTAAAAACAGCCTGAGCTCACTCCCAGTTCATCGCACATGGACGCATGTTCAGGACGTCTTTGGTGACATTTGTAAAAAAACGGTCTACACAGCAGGCAGTGATACGAAGGGAGAGAAAATAGGGCCAAGCGATCGTGATGTTTCACCTCTGATTTGATCAAATAAAAAAAAATAAACATGATTTTCTTTGGATTTTCTGGAGTTATTGAGCCTCTCGTTGAAGTCACTTTAAATCCTCCATCAGCTACATTCTGTCTCAGGCTCTGTTTACATTAATTCATTTCACCATTTCTTCGTGTCTTGCAAACTATTTACATTTCCACACAAAGTTGCTGTCCTCTCAATAAAAGCCTAACTGTTTACTCTGAAACGGGGATCGGCTGCTTCGCTAGTCACATGACTAATCAGCCATGATTAGCTCCATGTACGGCGCTCCATGTACGGCTTTGCGTTGCTGCAGTGGCTGGGTTCTCATCATAAAAGCTTGTTGAATCTGGCGCCTCCTTGCCACGTATTGTTGTGCACAGCGTACTACCAGCAGTAGGACATGGAGCAGGCTCCCATGCTGATCGTGGTTGTCCATGATTTCCATATTCTTCTCGATGACACGAATAGAATGGAAGTGTGTAACTGAAGTGAAGCACGCCTGTTAGTTTTTAGTTTCCCAGCACTCAAGTCACATGACCAACGATACCAGCCTAGCGAATCAGGGAGGAGTACGTCATAGTGATGTTGTCCAACCAGGACGAGTAGCTAGAGCTCAGCACTGCGGATCCTCGTTTCTCCCCGTTTACAACTGCTAAAATCAGCATCGTATGCGAATGCTTACGTGGGCTCCGGCGTCTTTGAATCCTTCCACATATGAAGTCGTATTCCGGTATTTTAATGTAAATGGACAGTGCATCCGCGATAGAAACGATATAGAAACAGATTAGTATAAATGGCACCTAAGAACTAAATTTATGTTTTCTGGGCCGATCAAGATGCAGATTTTGGACTTAATTGCCTAAGTATGAACATATTTAGACTAAAGTAGGGTCCAACACACACAGAGGTGGGTAGAGCAGCCAAAAAGTGTACTCAAGTAAAAGTAAAAAGAGAAAATAGGGCCAAGAGATTGTGAGGTCTGACTTTTTCCTGGAGAAAAAGTGTCAAGTGCAGGGAAACGATGGAGACAGCACATCGGGACTGTTTGCCTGGTCTGGAGTCTCAGTAAAAACAGCCTGAGCTCACTCCCAGTTCATCGCACATGGACGCATGTTCAGGACGTCTTTGGTGACATTTGTAAAAAAAAAAAAAAAGAGGTAAACTCTGGAAACCGACGCAGCTAAAAATGCAAAACATGGGAAACTTTTTCAGGAAAACGAGCTCGCGGTTTGTAACGTTAACGATGAAACGGGCAATATGTTGAACTCTGCCTGCAAACCACCGTTCAAGTTAATTAATCATCAAGTCAAAGACGCATGAAACTCCAGGGCTGAAAATGAGTCCCACTCCGGCCCTGTTCACACCCCAGAGAGTGAGGCCCGAGCAGGAGGTTATGAGAACCTGGGAGCTCCCTGAAGGACAACATGACTTCCAGGGATTTTTCACACTGCAGACAGACGGAAAAAAAAGATTTCTCTCTTCGCCTCTTACGCCAGGAGCGGGGGGCAGCGTTACAGACACCAACCAGACCACTTAATTCATGAGAGAACAATAACTTAGTTATTAAAAAGTAGCTTCAACATGGATGTGAAGCCAAAGCAGCAGTAGAAGAAGATGACCTCAGTGTTTCCTGCTGTTAAATGTTCTGTAATCTCTCCTTAAACAGACAGATTTGGGCCGGTTGAACGCTGTTCTCTGCTGTGAAAGCAAAAGTCTTTTCTGCCTCATTTCCAACACATCCTGAACATTCACGTACATGCCTTAGTTTGTGCATTAAGCATGCACAGTTTGTGCATTTGAGTTGGTGTGTCTGACACACACACACACACACACACACACACACACACACACACACGCACACAGGTTTTCAGGGTAATTGTACCTTCGACAATGGGAATAAAAGATGGAATTTTACAGCTGTGGTCAACACCGAGTTGCTTTTTTATTGAGTACCCTTCAGTAAAACTCATTTATATTATAATTCAACAGATTGGTGCAACAAAGTGGGAGAAAACTGGTTCTCATTTATTCCCAATAACACTTTCACAAAAGCCAAACCGTGCTTAAATCCTTCTGAGGTTTGCAATAGCTGTTTCTCCACCAGGAATTCACCTCGGTAAACTATTCGAAAACTGGAAAAAAATCAAAGTCTTACCAAGTATACTTGTCTCATTTCTAGTTAAAATATCTCATTACACTTAATATAAGACACAACTGTCTAACAAGCACCATTTCAGCCAGATATAGGGACTTGTTTGAAGACAATACATCTGGAATATCTTGTTAAATGAAAAAGTCACATATCATATGAAACAAGCTTTTTCTGACATTTAAAGAGGTTTTTAAGCTAATTTCAAGATCACTTTTATCTCAAAAGTCCTAAATATCCGATTTTCACTAGTTCCATTGGCAGATTTTTTTTGCTTATTTCAAGCAAAAACATCTTTTACTTGTTGTTTTTTTACTTATTTTTTGAGGGGCATTTTTTCCAGTGAAGTGTCTGCTTCAGACTGATCTCCATGTTTAAATTGGGGCCAGACAGCTGAAACTGTAGTTTGTGGCTGGAACATAATCTTTATTATAAAAGATAAGAGGGAAATCCTGTTGAAAATATCAAAAACAGAGCGCAGTGGAGCTGCAGAGCTGATTTCATAGCTGCTAATTCTGACAACTCCATCCAGAGGCAGACTGTGTGCCCCCTTTGATGTTAAACAGTTTGCCTCAGCCCACATCACTTACTGTGGAGCCTTCAGCCAGCTGACTGCTCAGCACGGCAACACAAACACACATCTCAGAGGTCGATGATATGTGCAGAGTGTGTGCTGACAGCTCCCCCCAAGGCCACAGACCTGCTGAGTCCAACATCTGCTGGGAGTCCAGCTTTCAGCCACCGTGTGGGCGCATGTGTGCACGTGTGCACGTGTGCATGTGTGACTGCAGCCAACAGGGTGTCAGTGACAGTGAGCTGACAATCAACACCAGCCTCCCTCATTACGAAACACACACAGCTCGACAGCAAGTTCGGTCAAAACTGGGGCTGGGCAACGATTAAAATGTTCAATTAATCACATGATTTCCCTGATTAATCACGATTAATCGCATTTGTGCGCAGAATCCCAAAATGAATCCAAAAGTAGTGTATAGCTTTTAGCATTTAGCTTTATTTTAAATGTGCTGCCATATGAATGAAAGTGCCATAACATTTGTTGTGCAAACACACTTTTAACATCAGCATCTTTCTGTAGTTTTTATGTAGAAGCCTCGCTCCACTGTCTGTTTCCTTGAATGACTTGCTGCTATCAGTTGTGTGTTTTGCCTTTAAGTGATATTTTAGACTGGAACTACTACGCTGAGAAGACAATTCAACTTGGCAGTGTTTACAGATGACTTTGGTTCTGTCGACTCCGCCGTCTGGAAGAACTTTAAAATGAAAATGGCCGAGTAAAAGTTCCGTACCCTTCTCCATGTTTGGTGGATCCGCCGATTACTTTCTTTTCCTGTTCCACAGCAGACAGCAGCAGACTTTTAACAAAATAAAAGCCTGTGAGCAACAGACTTTTACAATAATAAAATAAATAATAAAACAGGGGTGGTCTTTGGCGTAGTGGGCTGAGCAGGCGCCCCATGTACAGAGGCTGTAGTCCTCGCTGCAGCTGGCGAGTTCCGTATCGGACGGCCCTGTGCTGCGTGTTGTTCCCCCTCTCTCTGCCCTCTGCTTCCTGTCTCTCTGAACTTTCCTATCCATTAAAGGCACAAAAGCCCATAAAAATAATAATAAAAAAAAAACTGCGTTAATGCGTGCTAAAATATTTATCGGCATTAAATAATTTGCTGTAATGCGATAATAATGAGTTAACTCGCCCAGCCCTAGTCAACATCCCAGCCACAAAGCTTACGCAGGATCGTCAATCGATATGACACAGAACTCCCTGAAGGATGCATGAGCACACACACACACACACACACACACACACACACACACACACACACACACACACACAGGAAACGTCCAGGTGAAGCATCTCTGGGGGGAATATTAGCTCCCTCTGAACTCACAGCCTCTAAAGAACTGAACAACACGGACTTTACTGTGACACCATGTGAGATGAAGGGAACGTTCACATGATCAGTGTGAAGGTGGAGCAGGTGTAAACCTGAGCAACTTTAACAGCCATGAAGAGTTTCCAGCGATGCCAAAGCACCTAAAGTCAGTGCGATGCCTCCCGGTCAGCGTCTCTCTGCAGCAGGGACGGCATGAATCCCTCTCTGGTGTCTGGAAATGAAAGCTTCGGTCTGTGTACGCATTATGTATACATACACAGTTAAGTGGAGCTGCAGCTGTAACCCGACCGGGCCATTTAATTAGTCTGCCATCCATATCTCTGTGCACAAGCACGGGAGGGGAGTTGATTTATCGACCAAAATATATCTAACCAGTCAATTCAGTGCATGCGTGTAGGAGACATGTGACCTCCAACTGCATCATCCGGTTGTGTTTGTCCATTTAGTCTGATTTAAAAATAACTTCTAATGTCCAGTTTTAATCAGACTGACGTCATAATTCCATTCATTTAAAAAACAGCAGACATAAAGAATGACACTGGTGCATATTGTCTAATAGGATTGAATAAAAACAACCAAAAAGCTCCATCCCACAGCTTTCTTCACTCCCAGTTACTATTTGGTTGGATTTTAGGGAAAGTTAAATCTACACCCTCGTCACAGACAAGGTACTTTTTACTTTTACTTGAGTACAATCTTCGGCTGCTCTACCCACCTCTGGTAACCTCGACTCATCCATGTGACTTTCAGGATGCAGCGACCGCCGTTAAGGTCTTTGAAGCCTTCGTTTCAGAGGAATAGTTCTTCTTAATGAACATGTGCAGAGGTTTGGCACGCAGCCGGTGAACTCCAACACATGAATTTATGTTGGTTAACCACGCGAGGACTGAGCTCAACTCAACTCAACTTTATTTATAAAGCACTTTAAAACAGCCGTGGCAGAAACAAAGTGCTGTACATGAGTAACGACACGAAATATAATGCAGCGTGTACACCAAGAGCGACCTACGCTACCTGAGCGCCGGAAATCATTATTTCTCTATGGAGGGTGAGCTACCTGGGCTACCAGAGCGGATTCAAACGATTAAACTCAAGCTAACATTATGGTAATGAGCTATGACGCGGTTCGGCGAAAACCAATGAGAATCCACAGATTGTAGGGGTCCGACAATCCGCGGGGTTCGCGGAAACAGACGTGTAAACTTTGGTTCCTATCCAAACAATAGTCGTTTAATTCTGAGACTGTTGCAATTGCCGTGTCGAGTGCTTCAATACAATAGTGTAGTAACCCCACGCATACCTTTCTCACTGCAATTAAGTTTTATTTCCGATTTATTTCGGATTTTATTTCGAATTTAGTTTATTTTCCCAGCTGCCTCTGCTATTCCTGCTCTTCTCAGGTGTACCTAATGTAGTTTTACATCATTTGTAACGTGATGTATATCTTGTATCACAAATTGTAAATAACAACACGTTTATTCGTGTCCCTGCCCTCTCTTTCCTCATGTTTTTTTTCGCGGGGGTGCTGCACAGCCGCGGGGCCTTTAAGAATTGAACTTTCTAAATGTGACGTCACGAGCGAACAAAGCTACCAAAGCAAATTCTCAAGCGAAGCTTCTCCAGCGACCTCCGCTACCAGGCAGCGTAGGTCGCTGTTGGTGTACACGCAGCATAAGAACAATGAAAAAACAATAAACAATAACAATATTAAAACAATAAAAACAACAGAAACAGTCTCATGTTGGGTTAAAAGCCAGGGAATAAAAATGGGTTTTAAGACGACTTTTAAAAATGGACGGTGATGGCGCTTGTCTGATGTGAAATGGGACAGCGCCGACCTTTGAGCAAACAGAGGGATTCCTGAACAGAAACGCCACGGTAACGGTCCCAGTGGTTGGTTTAGCCGAAGCTGCAGAGCCGCTTTTATCGCATCAGAATCTGACCGCCGACTGAAGGAGCGATAAGCAGGAGCAGGGACACAGGTGGCACTTCAGCGGCACTCCATACGACATCATGATTGTCTCAGAAGAGAGTCGAGTTGTTTATCTTTAAGCAAAGAGTGCGAGCGTTTCAGACCTATATCTGCTGAGCCTTTCCTGCCTCGCATTCTCCATAACCGAATCCGTCTTTGCTTTTTTTTTTACGTCAAAGCTCCCTTAACGAGTGCATCAAGGGATCGGATAGGAAAGGAGAAAGCAGCACGCACTCACTCAGGCCCACATAAAGCTGCATGTGAAGGCACACAATCCTCTGGGCCTGGTGCAGCACTCCCCATTCAGCTGTGCTTCCTGTTTCTGTGCCGCAGGCTGCAGAGGTGATTTCTCTACTCCCTACATGATGTCTTCTGAGACACTCCACTATTTTTAGCTCCCTCTTTCAAAGACGCTCGCCACCCTCTTGACGGATCACCCTTTGAAACGCCGGGCCAGAGCTCAGCCGGAGTCTTTTCTGCATGTCCTCTCCATCATCACATTCCTCTGCACCGCTTTTGTGTGGTTTTTTTTCTTTTGTGAGGCAAAAAGCTTCCTTCATTTCCCCCACAAAAACCCAGATGATTCCAGTCGTGATCTGCTTATCGGAAGGTGACATTCAGCCAGAGACTCAGAAGAACAACATCGTCAAGGTCAACAGGAATTAATTATCTAAGAGAAAATAACGTGAGGAATGGTGTGTGGGGGCAGCATTTTGAATGAGCTCATTACCTCAAATTAGGTTTTATTAGCAATCAGAAGAAAGTGAAAAGAGAAGAAGGAAACCAGCTAAACCAGCTGTTCTGGGTATTATTAATCTTACAGCTGAAGCCCAAAAACTGACCATAAAAACCACATCAAATTCTGTATGCTCCAACTGCCCTTAAAGGAGAAGTTCAGTTTTATTTTTTTAAACCTGGACCTTATTTCTGGCATAAAATCCGTTCATCTGCTCACCGATAACAGTTTGGTGAAAGTCGGCGTCCTTCGGAAGATATTCAGATCACTGGAGATCGGCGTATATCCAAATAACGGGAGAGAACAGGGCAGAGACAATACAGCCTCTAAATAAGGCATTATCTGTCTTTATTTCACCAATACTTTAAGACCAATGAATGAATGAACGCGTACTGCTGCACTGTTAGCTCAGAGCTGCCCTGTTGTTGTTATCAGGGGGCTTATAGGAAGCTTTATACACATGCGTCTACTTGGATGATTGTTATCTAATAATCTTTGTATTCTATATTTTTGAGTCATGGACTTTTTTTTATCTATCAAAAACAGCCAGAAAAGCCCCAGAAAACTCTCTTTTCCAAGCGTGATGTCACAGCTGTGCACGTGCACTGTGATGTGTACGTACGTGCACGTCCTCATCGCCCAAAAGCATCATGGGGGGGGACTCTACTGCGCATGCTCTATGGGCCGCATAATGCGGAAGTCAGAAACTTTTTCGGCGTATGCGCCAGGCGAGCAACTCCATTGAAATCAACGGCGGCCATTTTGCCGTCCAGTATCCAGAGAATATAATACATCCGTGGCTCTGTGACGGTCGGGTAACTTAACACGGAGTTTGCTGCTGCTAGTTTTGTGCAACATGGCAGGATGTTTATCAGATTCTGACGACGTGGACGACAACTTTGAGTACAATGGACGTCCTTACCGGAGTGAATGAGCTGTGCTGCAGCGGCGCACGGCGATGACGTCATCCAAGTAGCAGCGTATGTAGAAAGCTTCCTATAACAACAACACGGCAGCTCTGAGCTAACAGCTCAATAGTACACGTTCATTCATTCATTGGTCTTAAAGTATTGGTGAAATAAAGACAGATAATGCCTTATTTAGAGGCTGTATTGTCTCTGCCCTGTTCTCTCCCGTTATATGGATATACGCCGATCTCCAGTGATCTAAATATCTTCCGAAGGACGCCGACTTTCACCAAACTGTTATCGCTGAGCAGATGAACGGATTTTATACCAGAAATAAGGTCCAAAACCCGAACTTCCCCTTTAATTTATCTGCAACCAACTGTGTCACAACACGTAAGGTATTGATCTGCGTATTGGAACGTAACGTTTTATTTTGGCGTGTATACATACAGTCCCAGATCATGTTGTGATGAAAAAGTTCAGAGTTTAAAGGGTTTGGTGCTGCAGGTATAACTGTGACTTTCACCCAAGGATGATCTCACCAAGTACTTAAGTACACACTTCAAGTACACACTTAAGTCATTTAAGAGCATTTGCCAGAATGCAAAGGTTTTTGTTTTGCATGTATTTTGGGTTTTTAAAAAGAGACTGACTGCAGTCAGTGTGTTGGTGCCCATCAAAGCGAACCGCTGTGTCAGCTTTACATCTGTCTGTTGGTGTTAATTAAGCTGACATGTAAAAGTTTGGACTTTGATTTAATGATTGCTTGGATAATATTGTTGAAGTCAGTTGAAACGTGGTGTGATTTCTCTTACTCTGGATACATCTACAGCCTTCAGAACAAAGTAAAGTAAGAATAAGAATCCCTGCAGAGGACGTTTTAACTGCAAGTCAGCTGCTGCTCAGTTTCACTGAGCGTCACAGTTTTCAAGACAACGCAATAAAACGGAGCTCAGGTCAGCAGATTTCAGTTTGAGAAGAGGCAAAGAAAACGATGAGGAGAGGGCCGTTTTCACCGTGGTTTCTGTGTGGTGTGGAGAAGGATGAAACCGCAGCTCACAATGACAACCCGGCCTGGCAGAAACACGCAGGCTTCATTTATGTGACGTCCAACAGTAAACGATGTGCAGAAGGTTCAAAGCAAGCCAAAGCCAGCCGTCAGCTCGACTGTTTCACTGTAATCATCAGGACATGTTGGTTTGACACACGGAGAATAAGCAGAGAAAACATCCGGCTTGTAGATTATTATAACACACTTAGAGGCTGGTGGGTTGGCAGACGTGTTACTGAGTAGACATTTGACTTCCAGAGACCTGGTTCTGACTCCAGTGTGAGACATTTATCATCATTCCTGTGACTTCTATAAGTCCCTCACAGCGGTGTTTATCAATGAATGGCTCTTCATCTGCAGAGCTCAGAGAGCCGCAGAGCTAAAGCGTTTGTTTGAATCAGGTGTGCTGGACACATGGGAAACATGGGATTAGGGTTGGGAAACACTGCCCTGAAAAAACGTTACCGGATATTTCAGTTTATTTCTTTGTCTTTTTCTATTTGGTTAGCATTTGTAAAACATTGTGGTGTGGCATGACATACCGCATTTGAAATCCTTTAAGTTCCTCACGTCACAAGCTGCATGAGACACCGGCTCCTCTGGCTGAATGTTTTAGTCCTTTTCACATCGTCCGTTCAGGGTTTGAACGGGTCAGGTAGGACGGCAGAATGTTGAGCTAACGCCTCTGAGCCAGCAGGGAAGGAAGAGCCGAAACACCAAACGTGTAAGGATTAGGGTTACACCTAACCCGGCACGAAGTGACGTCATCAACACCGCTCGCGCTACCCGACACGGCAACCATGCTAGAGGCTGACGTCAGTGGTTTCTAAAAACAACATGGCTGTGTTCGAAACCGCATACTGCATACTCATCGATCTGACAGCATGCAGAGCGTTTACCCACAATGCATTTCGCTCCTGCCCGAGCCGAAATCAGCCGGCCTGAAGCTGATTTCCCTTAAGCTCTAAACTCTGTAAACTTTAGCAACATTTGAAACATTTTCAGGTGAGAAAGTAGTCGTTTAGATCCCCAACGTGTTGAAAACCTGACAAAATACCGGCTGTTTACAAGTTTGTTCCCACGAATTCGGCGCTACTAAAGCTAGCCGCAGTGAGCAACGCACTCACAAAATAAAATACCCGTTGCCTTTTATCATAGGGAAAGCTGTTACAATACAATTGGTGCTTTTGTTTTGAAAATAGGAAGTGAACCTACCCTCGTTGTAGCTAGCTTGAAACTGCCGTTTTGACAGGAAATGACGATCGGCGACGTCACGTTACGTTGCATCTTGGGTAGTTTGAGTATGAGTAGTAACCTCATGATGCATACCCAACATTTCAGAGAATCTAGTATGCATCCGGGAACTTCTCGCTTACTCAAACTCACATACTAACTCAAAAAGTTAGTAGGAGTAGTAGGAGTAGTATGCAGTTTCGAACACAGCCGTAGTGACACCTAGGAGCAGTTCCCCGACCTAACCCACTTCATCCGAGCAGGTAAGGAAACGACGAATGGACCGTTCTGGCAGCAGTGTTTGAATTGTCTCCTCTGGGCTACTGTAGTTACAGGGTGACCCATACTGTGTTTGGATGTTATATTTCATTTTAGTCACAGATCGCCCCTAATGCAACACAATGGAGCTCAACACAAGAGAAATTGGCCATTTATTTGCTCTTTGGCTCCCCCTACAGCTGTGGGATGGAACACTGCCAGAATTCAGATCTCCATCTGAGCCTTGCACATGCACAGCGAGAAAAATGAATTTATAGTAGTTTCAAGTCAGTTTCAAGTCCTCGCTTTGTCATGTGGCTGGACTGTTCCTCCCTTATTTCTTTCATTCTTAGGCTCCAAACTCTTTGGCTTCTACACCTTCCGGCAGCTGTGATCCATCGGGCACCGTTACTGTTCCATCAGAGAGCAACATGCTGCTTGGAATCCGGTGACAACAAACCAAATGCTTCAAACCTGAAACGTGCGAAGACGTATAGAGAAACTTTTCGTCTCTGTTGGGATATCCAGAATCAGCAAAGAGCAACCGGGCCGCATCATATGTTAGAAATGATCGAATCGGCACATTTAAAACGGCTTCACAAGAGTAACTCTCCCCGCCCGCAGACCTGGGTCTCATCACGTCCTCCCACTGTAAATCTGAGTGGAGTGGATGTCTGATCTGCTAATTATGAGCGCTGGCCGGGCCTCTTCATGACCGGAGGCCAGGGAGCCTTGTTCTTAATTGGTAAGGCTTACGTAAGACAGCAGGCTAGCTAAAAGCGACTCCAGCAAACCAGAGATGAGGCAGAAAATGACTGGTATGATTTCACTTCTACTTTGTGAGCGTCTGAGGGACTCGGAGGGGGAGGGAGGAAGAAACTAAAAGGAATTAATGCGCAGAGCGGAGAAAGAGGACAGTCCAGATGAAGACCTTTTCTCAATTGCTCATCCGTGGGAATGTCCGATCGATGGAAATGTGATTGGTGGAGCCTTTTCCCACAGCAGTGAATGAGGAGAGGAGAGAAGCACTGTCACTTTAACTCAATAACACGGCATAACGGAGACAGATAGAGACACAGAGGGAGGAGGGTGGTGAATTAGACCAGGGAAGCAGCGAGGATGTGTTGGCCTCCATCCGTTAACAGGAGAGGCCAGTTTATCCGTGCACCCCCGACTGGAGAACGGGAGGGTTACAGAGGAGGCGGAGCTACAGAGGTATGACTCATGCGGGGCCGCCACACCGCTGCAAGACTGACAGAATGAGTCCACCGACGGACAGAACAGAAGGAGAGGAAACAGAAAGGAAACTGAGAGGAATCTGAGAAAAAGGTGGCAGGATGAAAGAGTGGAAAGAGAGAAAGAAAAGAAATGTGAAAAAGGGAAAAGACGAGTTGAAGTGAAGGGAGAAAGAAAACAGCATCAGCATGCATCAGCACCAATTAAATTTCTATCTGTGATGATCCACCAGAGACGTTAGCGAGCACGCACATCAGCCGGTTCAGAGCCCCGAACAGGCAGTAAATACCACCATCCTGAGAATGTGAGTCCTGCTTTAAACGCTCCTCACACCTGGTGGTGAAGTGTGAGAAGGCGTCTTATTCTGAAGTCACAATCCATTTTATATTCCCAAACAACAAAAGAGCTAACAGAGCTGCTGACTCTCACAGCAGAGCTGATAAACCGGGACAGAGAGTCAGCCCGGTACTTTACTAAATTTCCTTCAGTTAAATGAAGAAAAAACTGAGGTCATTGTGTTTGGCAACAAAGAGAAGAGGTTTGCTGTCAGTAAACATCTTGAGTCACTGGCTGTGTTCCAAACCGCATACTACATACTTACATACTCATCGATCAGACAGTATGCAGAGCGTTTACCCACAATGCATTTCGCTCCTGCCCGAGCCGAAATCAGCCGGCCTGAAGCTGATTTCTCTTAAGCTCTAAACTCTGTAAACTTTAGCAACATTTGAACCATTTTCAGGAGAGAAAGTAGTCGTTTAGATCCCCAACGTGTTGAAAACCTGACAAAATACCGGCTGTTTACCATTTTGTTCCCACGAATTCGGCGCTACTAAAGCTAGCCGCAGTGAGCAACGCACTTCCTGTTATTTTCACAAAATAAAATACCCGTTGCCTTTTATCATAGGGAAAGCCATTACCATACAATTGGTGCTTTTGTTTTGAAAACAGGAAGTGAACCTACCCTCGTTGTAGCTAGCTTGAAACTGCCGTTTTGACAGGAAATGACGATCGGCGACGTCACGTTACGTTGCATCTTGGGTAGTTTGAGTATGAGTAGTAACCTCATGATGCATACCCAACATTTAGGAGAATCTAGTATGCATCCGGGAACTTCTCGCTTACTCAAACTCGCTTACTAACTCAGAAAGTTAGTAGGAGTAGTAGGAGAAGTATGCGGTTTGGAACACAGCCACTGTCTCTAGAAACTAAAGACCAAGTCCGAACCTCGGCGTGCTGATAGACTCAGACCTGACCTTCAACAATCATATCAAATCAGTCACCAAATCAGCCTTTTATCAACTGAAGAACAGATCCAGAATGAAGGGTTTCATGTCCCAAACAGATCAGGAGAAGCTGATTCATGCTTTCATCTCCAACAGACTCGACTACTGTAACGGTCTTCTGACTGGACTCCCCCAAAAGAGTCTCAAACAGCTGCAGCTCATTCAGAACGCTGCAGCCCGAGTTTTAACCAGAACAAAGAGATCACATCATGAACCACATCCTGTTCCAGCAGCACGGCTTCGTGGTAGAAGAGTCCGGCTGCTGGAGTCCAGATGTTTCACCACCTGAAAACATCTAAGATACGACAAAGAAGACCCAGGAATGCTGTATCAGACAGGAATGGGACAACTTTCCTCTGCCAGAGGTCCAGCAGCTGGTCTCCTCAGTCCCAGATGTTTACAGATGTTGTTAAAAAAAAAAGAGGGGATGCTGCATGGAGCTGTCCCAATATTTATGAGACGTGTTGCTGCCATCAGATTCAAGATGAGCTGATGTTTTTCATGATATAGTAAAACATTCATCGTGTTTTCTACTTTCTTTTGTGAATAAACAAATGATGTTTATTTCTGATGTTTTTGGGATTTGGGTTCGAGCATCTCCTCCACATCTCTGAAATGGACTGTAGTGGAGAACCGACCACGGAAGAGATCGAATGAATCACGTGACACTTGCTTTGTTGTTCATCCTGTTTTGGTACAAAAACCTTTTCTTGAATTATTTATTTTCCTCCGTGCACGAAGATTAGCAACAACAAACCGGATAATGGAAAAAGACAAAAAGCAAAGGAGCGACGGCTGAGTCAGAGTCCTTCTGAACTCTTTGTAACCTTGTAAAACTTGTTTGTTTACAGGCTTTTGGCGAAGTCATCCCGTCTTAGCAGATTCAGACAGATAATTTGTTGTTTTCAGAAGATGTTTTGACAGGAAGACTCGGTGCTTCTTTTTCAGGGATGGAGGCAGTCAGACACTCTCAGAAATCAAAAGGCTGAGAACCAGAGGATTAGCAGATCTTCTCTGATTGATTGAAATCCACCACTTATATAATAATAATACCCAGGGGGAAATGTAGCTTAAAATGATTTATGACAAAGAAAAGCAACATAGAAAAATGTGTAACACAATCAAAAAAGATTGCTCATCAATTCATCTTTTTTCTTAGTTCAACATTAGATTAAGTGACCACTAAAAGAAAATATAATAAGATAAAAAAAAATATTAGGGCTGGGCGAGTTAACTTGTTATTATCGAGTTAGCTCATTAATTATTTAACGTCGACAAATATTTATCATTTACAGGTTTTTTTTAGTTATTTTATTATTGTAAAAGTCTGTTGCTCACAGGCTTTTATTCTGTAAAAGTCTGCTGCTGTCTGCTGTGGAACAGGAAAAGAAAGTAATCGGCGGATCCACCAAACATGGAGAAGGGTACGGAACTTTTACTCGGCCATTATCATGTTAAAGTTCTTCCAGACGGCGGAGTCGACAGAACCAAAGTCATCTGTAAACACTGCCAAGTTGAATTGTCTTCTCAGCGTAGTAGTTCCAGTCTAAAATATCACTTAAAGGCAAAACACACAACTGATAGCAGCAAGTCATTCAAGGAAACAGACAGTGGAGCGAGGCTTCTACATAAAAACTACAAAAAGATGCTGATGTTAAAAGTGTGTTTGCACAACAAATGTTATGGCACTTTCATTCATATGGTAGCACATTAAAATTAAATCTGTAGGACGAGTTCGATCATATGCTAGGCGTGGAATCGGGCAAAAATGACACGAAAACGCACCTTCCATCCAAAATGGCCGCCTTCCTGTGGACATGGGACCATGGCGGCAGACTTTTTTGCCGCTACAGACCGTGGTGAAGTTGGTTTGATATTGGATATTCGACAGATATTCACAATAAGGAAATAAGGTGTCTTTTTTTTCCAAACCAATATCAAACCAACTTCACCACGGTCTGTAGCGGCAGCTGCTGCAGCAACATTTCCGGAAAGGTACTGGCTTGATTAAATTCATTCTGGACTCTCTATCCGACCACATGAAGACCTCGGGACACTTCGGTTTGGCTTTAGGGACCCTCTACTCACTACCACATAAGTGTTATGTTGTTTGGAGCTGTAGAAGAGGTATAAAAATAGCGTTTTGTAGCGGTGACATGATATGCCCCTCTCACTTCCAGGCTAACAACTTTTGGCTAAAAACGGTCAAATCGAAATTCTCAAAACGCATCCGAATGACATGATTTTGATGTCAACTCAACGTATGTACTCCCAACATCCCGTAAATTGATCTAAAGTGCATTTTACTCCGGATTATCCCTTTAACTGCTGAAGGAAAAACGGGCCACTTTGGTTTGGTGATTCAGCGCTGGAACGCGTGGACGTCGGTTCATAGAATCCATTCAAACATTTGTGACCTGAGAGGAGGCGACAGGACGAAGAGGAGGCGATCTGCTCCGATGAAACGTGAGAACGCCCGGCAGACGGCCACGTCTCCTCCGAACGTGACGGCACAAAGCGACAGAAAAGGAAAAGGTGAAACAGATAGAAAAACAGAGGAATCTTCTCTGCTATCACACTTTCTCCCTGACCGCTGAATGAATTTTAATTACCTCATCCGCCCCTCATTTCCTCTCTGCTCCCCGAGGAGAAAAGGAGAGATGAAAGAGATAGAAAGGCAAAAAAAAAGGAAGAATAATGAAAGAAAGCTGAGCTGATGAAGATGTGAAGAGGAGGAAAGTCTTCTTTTTTTTATTGAATCTCAGACAAGTGATGATAGTCATAAATCCAGATGAGTCACAGGGATCATCCTGTCTCATCTCTGAAATACCAAAAGAAGTGGGAGAAGTGTTCGTTCAGGGGAAGGAGATCATGACTGCATGCAGAAAACAGACAGTAAAGGCAGAAAGAAAGGGGTTCACACTGGAGTATGAGGTGGGTAGTAACGAGTTATATTTACTTACGTTTTAGAAAAAATTATACTTCCAGGAGTAGTTTTAAATCTCTATTCTTTTTACTTTTCCTTGAGTAGATGTGTGCAGCAGAAGCTGTCCTCTTACTCCGCTACATTAGGCTACAATGAGCTGGTTACTTTTCTTCTTACCTCTTTGGTATTCTACGCCTCATTATTTTTATCCCCCCGCGTACGCCTCATTTTAATGTTTTATTCTGACAGAGAGAGAGACTTCCGCCAAAGGCTCTACCACCTGACTGTGTTCCACCAATCAGACGCAGCCGTGCGGTCTGGTCACGTGACCGTACTCGATCTCAGCGGCGGGACGGGTTAGCTTTAGCATTAGCAGTCGTAGCAAACAAAGAAAGAAACAGATGAAAAATGTCAGAACCAACGGTGGGAAATGAAGACGCAGACGAGGCCTCATACTGAAAGCATGTTTACCTTACAAAGAGTGAGAAACAGCAGCTACATTATGTGTCTTCTGTGTCAACCAAAACAAACGCACATTTCAGCAGAAACTCAACATCTAACTTGAGGAAACATGTAGCGCTAAGTTTCCTAAACTCGTTTTTCCCCCATGGATAGGTGAATGTTTGTTTTTTAGGTTACATATGGGTTACATATGTTTTAAACATTTCCTAAGTCTCTTTTATTTTTTATTGAAGTTCTTGAATTTACCTGGATTATTTTAATTTAAGCTATTTTATAATGAATTAATTTTAATTTATTTTATCAATTGGATGAACTCTAATTTGTCTAAAGATGATTATTTAGTATGTTTGTCTGTCTGATTGAATGCTTGTGTTAACAAATAAATCAGACGTTACTCAACAGTTACTCAGTACTTGAGGAGTTTTTTCACCGAGCACTTTTTTACTCTTACTCAAGTAATTATTTGACTACTTTTTACTTTTACTTGAGTACAATTTTGGCTGCTCTGCCCACCTCAGCTTACACTGCAACATCTCAACTTTTTCATGAATAACCAATTAAATTTTCACAGGTGCAACCCACGGCTGTCATCGTATAAACTGAAAAACAGGAAGACGCTGTCGGGGCTTAAAGCACTTTTCTAACAAATTCTGTTCCAGAATATTTAACCAGTTTCATGAACCAATATTCTTGTATCAAATAACTCATCTTAATCTTAATAAGAAAGTGCAGCGAAGCCATAAAATTACCAAATTAACGAGGTCTGATCTGCATGCAAAGTCAGGCTTAATTGAACTGGAAGCCCAAAGGTTAATCTTGGCACCATAATCTATTTTCTTAATGTCAACAAATTTCAGTAACAAGTAATGTTGCTCTAATGAAAAGAGAGAAGAGGACTGCTGTAAAACAGCCTACAACAGCACATCCTCACAAAGAGCTCCAGCCCACGCACTCACACCACGAGTGCAGTGTACGGCTGGGTTTAACCCTTTAAGAGTCGCCTCCAAAAAGACCAAAATGTGGATTAACCCAGCACTGAAAATGGTCCCAGACACCTGCACCTTTTCCTCTTCAGGAAATGGAGACCGTTTGAGAAAACAAATTAATAGAAAATGCATTTAAAGATTCACATCCTCGGTCGGAACCAGCAGCACTGAGGCAGACAATTTCATCTTATCCAGCAATTTTATGTGAGGGACCACAGTTTAAAGCAGCGGACCACAACCGTTTTTGCCAATAACCCATAGTTTAACCAGTTTAATGTCAGACAATGGCTGTGTTCGAAACCTCATACTTCTCCTACTACTCATTAGGGCTGTCGCGGTGAGGGAATTCCCACCGCGGTGACTCATAGCCGCTCAACAGCGCGGTATGCGGTGATATCGCATTTTTGTTCATTAGGCTACTTTCCACGACACGCAATGTTAGATGAAAATCGAGCGCATAATCCGGCTTTTTTCCCCAGCGATTCTGACATTTCACTTTGCTTTGCCTGTCATTTACTCGCTCACAGAGCGGAGATCAAGCAGCGCATACCCCAGTTCTGCAACATTGTTGCAGACCTGCGCACGTTTCGTTTAGTAATGACGGAGAAAAACGAAGCGGATCAGCAGTTGAGCTCACGTGTCCGGGATACAGTTTTTTTAAACAGACTGCCCGCCGACCAACCAACCCAAGCTGAACTTTAACTGTTTCCGCGAAGTTGTTAGAGCTTATTTCTGGCACGGCACATCTTTTAAATGTTTTTGTTTTTTTTTACCTACACAGTTTTGTTGAAATGATCAGGTATTTCCCAACAGCAAATGTGCACACCAAGCTGTGGTTCTGTGGAAGCTAGGTTACTGTTGATATTAGACGGTCGCATTTACAACGTTAAACATGGATAATAAGGGAAGATTCAAAGCCATAAAGTGTCCGGACTAGGCAGAGGAGTAAAGCCGAGATAAAGGTAGGCCACTGCATTTTATTTTAACTTCTATTGCTACGACACTGAGTAAGCATATTCTTGTAATATCAGCTGCTGAGGGAGAATGAGACCACAACGAGTAGCATGCAGACGTGTGTGCGTGTGCGGTGCCTATATGCAAAGATGACGACAGAAACGCGCCACCTCGCTGTGTTAATGTGTTTCTCCTGCCTTGCGGGAATGTACAATATATCATTATTACTGTGCAGTCTTAATCACTCTTTTAGTTTCTCGAGTTGTTCTGCGCGTGCAAGGGGGTGGGCGGTGGTGGCGGTGGCCTGGACACGCACCGCGGAGGTCGTCTCAGCACCGCGGTGATTGCATTTTGCGGTTATCGCGACAGCCCTACTACTCCTACTAACCTTTTGAGTTAGTATGCGAGTTTGAGTAAGCAGAAGTTCCCGGATGCATACTAGATTCTCCTAAATGTTGGGTATGCATCATGAGGTTACTACTCATACTCAAACTACCCAAGATGCAACGTAACGTGACGTCGCCGATCGTCATTTCCTGTCAAAACGGCAGTTTCAAGCTAGCTACAATGAGGGTAGGTTCACTTCCTGTTTTCAAAACAAAAGCACCAATTGTATGGTAATGGCTTTCCCTATGATAAAAGGCAACGGGTATTTTATTTTGTGAAAATAACCGGAAGTGCGTGGGGAATTCAGCTGGATTAATACATACTTTTTTAAATTACTCTTTTTAGTAAAAGATGGAACTTTGGAGCATGTACAGCACCAAGGCCCGTTGGAGTCGAGTTAAGTGTACGCATGTTGTTCATCGGGCTTTAGTCTAACACAGTAATTGTTATGTAAATGTGTTCCACACAGAGGCTTATAGACCTTTTTTTAGTCATCTTTTAGCTTTAAAACCCGAGGAGTTCTGATTAAAACAACGTTGGAACCAGTAAAAAAAAAACTTACTCTCAGACAGAAGTTGTAAATGACAGTGTTTTTATTTCCTCTTTCCACCTTTATGCTCCGGGCCTAAAAAAAAAGAACACCTCCCTCCTCTCCAATGCACCACCTAACAAATATACCCATTAATAGTGTCCGGGACACCGTGCTCTGCCTTTCAGCCTGACGAGAGGAGCAAATGATCGCATTTTTACTCAGGCTGCTGGATATTTCATTGTGTGCCGCAGCTGCTTGTTTGTCACTAAAAAAATAAGGAGGCGACACATCTACAACGAGATAATTTGTTGGGTTAACACAGCAGAAAATTGGTGTGATTTTGTAGAATTTAAAGAAAAAACGCAAATGAGTAACTATGGGCCGTGAAAGTTTCCAGAAATCGGTACATAAGCTCGTTTTATGGGCGTCTAAAAAGGCTGGTCTACATTATCCTGCACTATTATTTAACAATGAAGATATAACGCTACACTGCTATTTATCTTTGGCCTCCTTAGAGGAAAATGAAACAAGTTCTGAGCACCATGGAGAGATCATCACTGTTTAATTTGACTTTCGGTTAATTAAAGATTTGGATTTCTACCAGCTTTTCATCCTGTCTCTTTAGCAACGAAAAGTCCAACTGGAATTTGTTTAAACACGCCAAAAGAGACCAATAATGGAGTTTCAAGAGCAGGAATATGGAACAGACCTGTCAAAGATGACAGGATAATGGAGACCAAAGCAGAACTAAAAGAAGAAATGGGTGTCTGACAGGACGAATCTGCAAAGTTCTGCGTTTCGTACAGTTTTTGGTCCTCGTGACTTTCAGAAAACCTGACTTGTGGCAGTTATGGGTGTGAGAACTGGACTCAAACACCACTATAAAGCAAGACTGAGGGAGCACGGATGAACAAACTTCCAGTTTACCAACGTAGTGACATTCAGAGTAATGATAGACGTCGTTACATATCGGATTATGTGTGCGTTAGTCCACTAAAACCCGCTTCTATCCTGTTGGGAAAAGCTTTCAAAAGGTCAGAGAGTTATTTTTCCTTTTCTGTTAAATGTCTCAATCAAAGTTGATATCAAGCCTGCGCTGAGAGCCTGACATTTAAAGCCCATGTAGAACCACAAATAACTTGTTGTACTGCTCTGTGTGCTCAGGGACGGTTTATTGGACGCTGTATAAAGAAATCAACAAACAGAACAAAGAAAGGTGGCAGAATGCCCTGATGTATGTGAATACCGGCTCTAAAAACAAGGGATGGATGAACACTGGGATTCTTGGAGATGGAGTTTGGGTTTTGCTTTGCTTTTTTCCAAGAAGGAATCAACAGTTTAGTCCAAATCCAGGCCCGGTAACGGCTCAGAATGGGATTCTGGCAGGGAAAACATCCCTCAAACTGGTACATAACAAACAGCCTTGTTTATATTCAGCATCCCTCCACTGATTGGTTTTCAAAGTGTTCATTCAACTCGGAGGCAGCTAATGGTGCTGGTATTGGGTGCAGCTCCACAACATTCATCTTAACCTACTTTCCGGCTATAATCTACATAAACACGCCGCAATCTCCGAGGAAAAGGAATGGCAGAAGACAAATTACATCCCCGAGGCTAAAGTGGAGTATGTGCATGTTTGCGTGTTTGTCTGTGGCTCCCAGACAGGCCGATGTGGAGTTTTATGCTCTGGAGGCCCCGCAGTAGATCAAAGACATCCCGGCTTCACGAGGCTGTAAAAAAATGTGGACGATTCTCCAGGTCGTCGTTTAGACTCGCCAGCTCGCTGACACAAATCAGTCCCAGCCATTTCAAATTAGCGGCGTTCCCCTGGGTGCCTTTGTCTCCAGAAAGCTGAAGGTTAGATAAGAAGCGAGCCGCGCTCCAATGCAGGAGAGGCTCGCTGGTGCTGGTTCAGCACCGCGGACAGCTCCACCTGCACTGCAGCCCGGTGTGCAGGAACGCCGCGACGCTACGCTACGCTAAGGATAAATAATGCTCCCGCTACTACAGCGACTGCTGCAAAGTGCTGCTGAAGCACACAGACTCAGAGCGCCGTCTTTCCTTATCTGGACATCCTGAACTGCCCGACCCACGTTCCCACGTCTCCCTCCCAACCACTCTGATAACCCCGAAGGACCCTTATAATCTTTATTTTCATCCTCCGTCTGCAGAAAAAGCAGATAAACGACTGATTTCACTGGTTTGGACCCTCAGTGACTGGTACAGGTGATGAAATTCACAGCACAAAGGCCTCATACATGAGCAGAAATCATGAATCGTCTTTATAACCAAATGGAGACATTTTTAAATCCAGGTTAAAAACATTTCTTTTCTCATGTGTCTATGCATGAAATCTGCACGATATCTTTGAACTTATCTGGACTGTTGCTTGTTTTTAAATTCATTAAAATTATTTTATTTGTTTCTCTTTATATTCTTTTACGTATTTTTGATACTTCTTACACTCCCTGCTGCAATTCTTTTATTTTATGTGAAGCACTTTGAATTGTTGTGTACATGAAATGTGCTATATAAATAGATTTATTTGATAACAAGAAAACTGATGTATTCAAGAATTCTTCCAGAGGAAAAAAAAAACAGAACAAGGTCATTCTAACCTCTGAATCATTACAATCACAGTGTAATATAACTGGTCCAACTCTGCTTAGTTTTCCACAGCAGATAAACTCCCCTCAGGGTTTGTAAAGTGGTCACTCAGTGGGGTCACATGACACCGAAAGGATCGGATTATTGGCTAAATTACAATCAGAATGAGTTGAGCGAGGGTAATTCTCCTTGGATATATGGCGGTGAATGAATGGGATCAGAGGCACAAAGCGTGTCATACCCCGGTATGATAGGTGGCGCTGTACCCATTCCAGCTGTTGCTAATAGAGCCACTTCCTGTTGACCTCTTCACCACCAACAACAACAACAAACTCAGGCATTGGAGAAAGATGGAGAACGCAGAGCCAGATGAAGCTACGTCCCTCTACATTTGGTCTGTGATGAGCTGCTTGTTGCACAAACTCGATGCCCAACGGAGCATTCTCCATCGCGTTGTTTGTTTCTTTCTGACGGCGACAACAACAGGAATATCGTCTCCTTTGACTTCCGGGTCACGACCCCGGGAAAACATCTGGAGCATGCGCAGAACGCAAAGTCTGATTCACCACGAGCTTCAGCGTGAGGATTTGTTGACCAGTAGGTGCTTTGCGGTGTTTTTATGCCACCGTTTAGTATCAACTTAGCTCACCTGGAACCCCGGCTGATGAAACACTGAGAAAAAAGTATTTGGAATGACTCACTGCCTTTGATGGAGAACCAAACGTAGAGTTGAGCAGAGCCAAAAAGGGGGCATTTCTGTCACGTGTCAGTATGCTAACAATCTCCAGACACTGATGGGAAGGAGGTCAGTTCTGCAGGTGTTTCATCTCAACCACTCATTATCTGAAGGGGGGGGGGGTCACTTACCACCAGAAAACCTGGAACGCTGTACCTGCTGTTGTGAAAGCAGATTTCCGAGGATAGACTTTAAAGTTCTGATGCTGCTCTATAAAGCTCTGAATGGTCCAGGACCAGAATACATCAGGGACCTCCTGACCCAGTATGAACCTTCCAGACCCCTCAGCTCATCTGGATCCGGCCTTCTATCAGTTCCCAGAGTCAGAACCAGACATGGAGGAGCTGCATTCAGCTTCTATGCTCCACATGTCTGGAACAAACTCCCAGAAAGCCTCAGATCAGCTGAAACACTCAGTGTGTTTAAGTCCAGGCTGAAGACACACCTATTTTCAGCTGCGTTTGAATAAAGCTCAAAACTTAATCACATTTTAACTCCTGATTTTTTCTGATTTAATCTACTGTTCTTATTTGTTTCTTTTAAATCATGCTTTTTATTTCTACTGTTTTAATGTATCTGTAAAGCACTTTGAATCACCTTGTAGTTGAATTGTGCTGTACAGATAAACCTGCCTTGCCTTAAAACCTTTCATTCTGGACCAGTGTGGTAGACTAAAAACCCCCCCCCCAGCAAGTTGTTTAACACCAGCGAAAAAAAAGAGGAGAAAGATGAAAATAATAAATCCCTGTGTGGTCTGCTGGGCCTCCCTGCACTTTTCTTATCATTTCAACGCTTTATAAAGCGAGGTTTATCCAGCTAACCCATCTCTGGGTCTCAGTGAGCGATGTGTGAAGCTGCTGAGTGAAGCTGAGCTGAGAGGTCGGACCCCCGCAACGGCTCCAAACTGCAATCAAAGGACTCGGCAGGCCGCCACTCAGCGTCCGGCTGACTGACGGCGAGGAGCCGCTGCCATCCCGTCCGACTGCACAGCAGCTGAAGGTGTTCCAGCAGCCAGCCACTGATCATCAGTCCCTCCGCTGACATAACCGGGTTTCCACCGACAAGCAAAGCGCGATATTCAGTGGTTAAAAACTGGGGCACAGTCCCGACTGCAGCTAATACCCGTTACATTAACGTGCTATAAGCGGTGCCTTTCATCATCATCAGTATGGTTCATTAAAAAAAAAAGCCCAAAGGAAGAGTCTTATCCTTTGCCTTCAGAGAACGAGATTGCCTGCAAGCCTCCGAAGTTTACGGCTCCTGGCAGAATTCGTTGTGTCCTGGAAGACAGACTTCTCATCTTCTGCCTCCACTGTACTTTCACACTTTCACAGCAGACAAAGGGATTCCCCAAAGTCTGCGCCAGAATTGATGGAAAAGTGGAGCACCAGTTCATCCGCAGAGTGATGGGGGGGGGGGTGTTATGAGAATGGGGGGTTTAGGGGGTTTTGGATCTGCTGCAGACCTGGCGCATCTGTGTGGGGATGGGGGATGGGGGATGGGGGTTAAGCCGTCATTGCTCTACATCCCACCACTCCTGGAACAACGGGTGGATGAAAACAGGATATTAAAGGGGGGAATAAAGTTAGAGGGGGCTTGATCCCATTCCAATCCTTTCTTTGTGTCGGTCGAAACAAAAACAAATCCTCAAATAAACAAGACTCTTTCTTTGTGTTTTCACCCTGCCCCCCCCTCCCTCAGTTTCATACTGTACACGGTGGCAGCCTTCCACAAATATACCTCCCTCAAATTGGGATCCCGCTCTGGGTAATCCCTGAAAAGCCGGCTCTGGAGCAGAACGGCAGCAGAGATGATTCTGAGATTGATCCGTCTGAGACCGTCTGCTCATATCTTCAGACATCACACGGAGAAAACTCCACGCTTAATACTTCACCGCTCGCTTCTCCTGCAAGGTGCCAACGCTGCAAAGAACATTTACAAACCGCTTCTGGAATAAAAAGCTACAAGACGAGCCCAGCTCCTCATGGGTTAGACCTTTAAACACCGTCACATCGAAGGGATTCTGGATGCAGATCCGGCCCAGCGAAGCACCAAATATTCCCTCACATCTATTCGTCTGAAGCTTCAGACAGTATGGGATTAATATCAGTCTTCCTTCCTTCTGTCGGTCATATCACGCCGCCTGCGTCGCTGCAGCTGATGTCCATTTGATGGGGCAAAAGATATCTTGTTTAAATCTTTGTTAACCTTTCCTATTTTTCCATTCTTTAAAATCAGCAATCATTGTTGATAAAAGCCTGCAGCAGCCAAACATTTTTCATCTGGAATGAACGTAAAAGCACTTTAAAATGTTCATTTATTAGCTGTTGTTTTGTTTAAATGCAAAAAAATTAGGGCTGGGCGAGTTAACTCGCTATTATCGAGTTAACTCATTAATTATTTAACGCCGACAAATATTTGATCGCGCATTAGTACAGGATTTATTATTTATTTCATTATTGTAAAAGTCTGTTGCTCACAGGCTTTTATTCTGTAAAAGTCTGTTTCTCACAGGCTTTTATTCTGTAAAAGTCTGTTTCTCACAGGCTTTTATTTTATTTTTGGAAATGCGATTAAAGGATAGGGTAGGGAGATCCTGGATTTTGAGTCCAGCGAAGCTGCATTTTGAAAATACACAGGTAAAAAGTCCCAATCCTTTTCTTCACTTTCCCCCCGAAGGCACGCCTCTAGAGTACATGAACGTGCACGAAGGTGCACGAGCGCTGTTCTGACAGCAAGCATCGATCGTTGCCGTATTTAGTATTTAGTTTATGCTAACTATACGTTTAATAATGCTAGGTGCTAGCCAAGCTGGCTCTAGTTTAGCTTCCTGCCAAGCTTCTGGACGCGTAATTCGTTCACGGAGCAGGGTACGTGCACAGGGGGAAGGAGGGGGAAGGAGGGGGAGGGAGGAGCAGATTGCAGTTTGATATACGCATCAGAATCCAATCATTGTGAACGGTCCGTTCAGTATGATTGGATTCTGTTTTTCCTAGATTGTACGTTCTAGAGGCCACTAAAACTTTTCATATTTGTGTCAAAACTTTTAATTAATTGGTTGCAATGGGGGGGGTGAAGAGTATTTCAAGCAATATGTAAAAACAATGCTCAAGATAAAGATCCCCTACCCCGCCTTTAATCGTGAGTAATCAGGGAAATCATGTGATTGATTAGATTGAAAATCGTTGCCCAGCCCTAAATAAAACAAAAGCACAATCATAGCAAATGGTCCAGCAGGTTTTCTGCTTTTATTTTTACTGCAATGTAAATCTTTCACAGAGGGTTAGGGTCAAAATACTTGAAAAAGCCTTTTCTCTTTCTCGCCAGTCGTTTTAGTGGTAACTGCAGTGACAATGTACAGACTTCACAGGACTCCTGTGAGGAATATCAACGAGCCTGTATGCAGTCTGCTCATAAATGCTGCGACACTCATCTCACCACATCTCAGAAAGTGGAAAAAGTAGCTGCTGACGTCAAAAAGCAGCGTCATACCCGTCCCTGAAGAGCCCAAAGTGGAACAACTTCAAGAAGAACATTTTAAAAAAAGAAATGAAAGTGCAGAATGAAGCCGAGAAAGACAGCAGTGCTGGTGTTCTTGCTTTGCTCGCTTTTAACTCACCGTGGTGGTGGGGGGGATTAAGGGAGAGCTCGCTGGGAGCAACATGGCCTCCTCAACACACCCAGCTGCAGCCCCCTCCTGCTGCGAGAGCCAACAGCCTGCAGCCACGCTCAAGCTAACATAACACGCTCCCCGGGCTGAAATACAGGGAGGTGAGCACGAATCAAACGGTTTCCCTCGATAGGGTCTTTAAAAATCTCTGTTTCTAACACATTTAGGCAGAAAGTGTCAAAGATGACACTGAGAACTCTGGTTTTTACTTAAGGTTCACTTTAAAACAAAGGAGAGCATCACCCTCCACCCTGTAACAACTGCCTCCTGAACTCCCCGAGGTTCAGATGCAGCAGCTAGTTACAGAAATAAGTAGTAAAGCATGTTAAGATTTAAAGGGACAGTTCGCCTCTTCTGACATGAAGCTGTGTGACATCCCATATCAGCAACATCATTTCTGAACATCGGCAGCAGGCAGTGATACGAAGGGAGAGAAAATAGGGCCAAGCGATTGTGAGGTCTGACTTTTTCCTGGAGAACCATTTTGTGATGCAAATGTATTACTCTGTTGAACGCATATTGTTTTGAGAAGCAAAACGCTTTATTTTTTAAACCCCAGCCAACTAGCCGGACTACCTTCATCAACACCAAAACGAGGCTGGAACTCTGCTCACAGGACGCAGCAGGGGGTAAGAAGATGTTCATAAATGATGTTGCTGATATGGGATGTCATACAGCTTCATGTCAGAAGAGGCGAACTATCCCTTTAAGTTGCGTTCGTCTTCTGCACTCCTTTAGCTCTTTGTCTGCCGCTGCAGTCATGGGACCATCTGATCCCTGCACGTGAACTTCAACCTGTCCAGTACTCCTCCAGAAGCCGCTCAAAGTGGCAACAGGATGGAGGTTTGTTGCAGAACATAACAGGAATAAGACGGCATACTTTTATAAAGCATCAGCCATAACTTTATGAGCAAAGCCTCCATCCTGGGACTCACGTGGTTTCACTCTGACACCTACCTAAACATTTATGTGCAGTATGGCAGCACCACTCCCCTAATGAGCAGCACCAAGCCTCACAATAACAGCTCAGGAAGGGCTGGAAAGCATATCAAAGAGCCTGAGGTGTTCCCCTGACCTCTAAACACTCCATATAGCAATCTGACAGGAACTGATAGCATCCTCTCCCCACAATCCACAGGGCCCAAAGGGTCCTTCGGTAAGGTCCTGGTACAAGACACTCCGGGACATCTTCAGACGCCTCGAGCGTGATGTTTTCTGAAGCTTTTCAGTGTGGCATATATGTGTGTGTGTGAGTATGTGCAGTTTCAGTCCCAGGAATGTGCGTGACAAAATGAGTCAGAAGCATAGACTATTAGGTTTCTATCACTTCTCTGATGTTGCATTCAGGCCCGAGCTGTACCTGCAAATGGTGGTGTTGATGGTCAGGTTGGCCCACACCCAGTCAGCAAGTCTAAGGCTGTGTTCCAAACCGCATACTTCTCCTACTACTCCCTCTAACTTTCTGAGTTAGTATGCGAGTTTGAGTAAGCAGAAGTTCCCGGATGCATACTAGATTCTCTGAAATGTTGGGTATGCATCATGAGGTTACTACTCATACTCAAACTACCCAAGATGCAACGTAACGTCGCCGATCGTCATTTCCTGTCAAAACGGCAGTTTCAAGCTAGCTACAACGAGGGTAGGTTCACTTCCTGTTTTCAAAACAAAAGCACCAATTGTATGGTAATGGCTTTCCCTATGATAAAAGGCAACGGGTATTTTATTTTGTGAAAATAACAGGAAGTGCGTTGCTCACTGCGGCTAGCTTTAGTAGCGCCGAATTCGTGGGAACAAAATTGTAAACAGCCGGTATTTTGTCAGGTTTTCAACACGTTGGGGATCTAAACGACTACTTTCTCTCCTGAAAATGTTTCAAATGTTGCTAAAGTTTACAGAGTTTAGAGCTTAAGAGAAATCAGCTTCAGGCCGGCTGATTTCGGCTCGGGCAGGAGCGAAATGCATTGTGGGTAAACGCTCTGCATACTGTCTGATCGATGAGTATGCAGTATGGAAGTATGCAGTATGTAGTATGCGGTTTCGAACACTTAGGGGCATGAAGTTGGACTGACTGGGGACTGATTCCACTTAAAAACAGCCTCTGTCCACAGCGGCCCTCTCTTATGTAACCAAGGAATACTTTAAAGCAGCATTAAAACTTAGCATGTGTCTCTAATGTTGTGGAGATGATGAAAGCGGTGAGTTGTGTTCCTCACGAAGCCTTCAGTCTGGACTCGCAGCTCTGAGACTTTAGAGATTAGACAGCATCTAGTGCAGACTCAGCGCCGCACTAAGCCCGGTTCGTGCTATTTATACTGACAGAAACTTTACTCAAAGCTGTCAGACAACTGATGCAACAGAGGCTGGCAGTGGAAAAGATGATTTTAATCTTTTCTGCTCAGTTCGTGTCATAAAAAAAACCCCCAAACAAAGGCGATCTATTTAAAGTCTGTTAGAGTAGCACGCTGCATAGAAGAATAGAATAGAAAAATACTTTATTCATCCCCAAATGGGGGAAATTCAAATTAGTCGAGTAGCTCAAAAAATTTTGATTGTATATTAACAACAACAATAATACAATAAACAATTCTAATAAAAATACTACTAATAATAATAGTAATAAATTACTAATTAATGAAATAGATAAATAAAATAAATAAATACATTAAATAAATAAAATAAAATAAAATAAAATAAATAAATAAAATTATTATGCATATTAAATATTTAAAAAATATGCATATTAAACTTTCTAAAAAAAATGATGGCGTCAAACAGGATTATGCCAATTCAAACAAATGACTCTTTTTTTAATTTCTTATTCAACAATGAACATAGAAAAAAGCCCAACATGGGGAGATGCTAGGGGAGCTCAAACTCATTCTCTGGATGGCAGGACTCATCCATGCACTTCATGATCATTAAAACAACATTCAGATCCCACTTTGGTGGCTTCACATGCAGTCCAGTCCCCGCTAAATAAAAGCGTCATTTACTGCCGGAGCCATAATATCATTTTATTCAGCATCTCAGGTGGAAAATCTCTTTATTGCCGCCTGAAGCGCTCGTGTTTTTGCCCGAGTCCGGCCATCAGTGAGCCGGACCACCGGCGGGCAGGGGGGTGATGGGTATCTGTGCTAATGTTTGGGCCGGCTGCGTGGGGGATTAAAGATTAAAACAAGAGTAAACAGGACAGTGATATAAACCGGCTTTTTGTGCGTCGGCATGGAGGCTGTGAATGTGGAGCAGATGCAGGATGCAGAAGCAGCTCCGGGGAGACCGCGCTCACAGAGAATATATGCTATCATTTATTCATTACAGATGTGTGACTGCAGGACGGTGCTGCTGCCCAGAGGGGGGCTGTGATAATGATGAGCTTCTCAATAAGACTAATGTAATATGAAAGACTGGAAGGATTTTCAACTCCGAAACGACAACATGTTAGAAAACAGGATTTTCTGGAGCAAGAGAATTGATAAAAACTCAATTTGGGCGCAGTTAGGACACAATGGATGGTGAGTAATCTGCTCTGTGGAATTTAACCTGGCAGGGACATGATGAGGCCTGCGTCACTATCTGTGTCCCCGCTCATCACTAATAACATCGCACCAGCTTGAGTCTGATGTCGGTTCTAATCTGGCTAAACTTCTGAGAACCGTTCTGCTTTTCCGGGGGCCAGAAAAGCCAAAGCAGAGCCGGATCACCGCTGACAGCTGCATTTACTATGAAACCGCTGCATTTACC
Organism: Odontesthes bonariensis; assembly: GCF_027942865.1. Taxonomy (NCBI): domain Eukaryota; kingdom Metazoa; phylum Chordata; class Actinopteri; order Atheriniformes; family Atherinopsidae; genus Odontesthes; species Odontesthes bonariensis. The sequence goes on from NC_134506.1 coordinate 45,058,183, forward strand.
ATGAAACAGCTGCATTTACCATGAAACAGCTGCATTTACTATGAAACCGCTGCATTTACCATGAAACAGCTGCATTTACCATGAAACAGCTGCATTTACTATGAAACCGCTGCATTTACCATGAAACAGCTGCATTTACCATGAGACGGCTGCACTAACCGTGAGACGGCTGCATTTACCATGAGACGGCTGCATTTACCATGAGATGGCTGCACTAACCATGAGACGGCTGCATTTACCATGAGACGGCTGCACTAACCATGAGACGGCTGCACTAACCATGAGACGGCTGCACTAACCATGAGACGGCTGCATTTACCGTGAGACGGCTGCATTTACCGTGAGACGGCTGCATTTACCATGAGACGGCTGCATTTACCATGAGACGGCTGCACTAACCATGAGACGGCTGCATTTACCATGAGACGGCTGCATTTACCATGAGACGGCTGCATTTACCATGAGACGGCTGCATTTACCATGAGACGGCTGCACTAACCATGAGACGGCTGCATTTACCGTGAGACGGCTGCATTTACTGTGAGACGGCTGCATTTACCTTGAGACGGCTGCATTTACCATGAGACGGCTGCATTTACCGTGAGACGGCTGCATTTACCATGAGACGGCTGCATTAACCATGAGACGGCTGCACTAACCATGAGACGGCTGCATTAACCATGAGACGGCTGCATTAACCATGAGACGGCTGCATTAACCATGAGACGGCTGCATTTACCATGAAACGGCTGCATTTACCGTGAGACGGCTGCATTTACCATGAAACGGCTGCATTTACCGTGAGACGGCTGCATTTACCGTGAGACGGCTGCATTTACCATGAAACGGCTGCATTTACCGTGAGACGGCTGCATTTACCATGAAACGGCTGCATTTACCGTGAGACGGCTGCATTAACCATGAGACGGCTGCACTAACCATGAGACGGCTGCATTAACCATGAGACGGCTGCATTTACCATGAAACGGCTGCATTTACCGTGAGACGGCTGCATTTACCGTGAGACGGCTGCATTTACCATGAAACGGCTGCATTTACCGTGAGACGGCTGCATTTACCATGAAACGGCTGCATTTACCGTGAGACGGCTGCATTAACCATGAGACGGCTGCATTAACCATGAGACGGCTGCATTAACCATGAGACGGCTGCATTTACCATGAAACGGCTGCATTTACCGTGAGACGGCTGCATTTACCATGAAACGGCTGCATTTACCGTGAGACGGCTGCATTTACCGTGAGACGGCTGCATTTACCATGAAACGGCTGCATTTACCGTGAGACGGCTGCATTTACCATGAAACGGCTGCATTTACCGTGAGACGGCTGCATTTACCATGAAACGGCTGCATTTACCATGAGACGGCTGCATTTACCGTGAAACGGCTGCATTTACCATGAGACGGCTGCACTAACCATGAGACGGCTGCATTTACCATGAGACGGCTGCACTAACCATGAGACGGCTGCACTAACCATGAGACGGCTGCATTTACCATGAGACGGCTGCACTAACCATGAGACGGCTGCATTTACCATGAGACGGCTGCACTAACCATGAGACGGCTGCACTAACCATGAGACGGCTGCATTTACCATGAGACGGCTGCACTAACCATGAGACGGCTGCACTAACCATGAGACGGCTGCATTTACCGTGAGACGGCTGCATTTACCGTGAGACGGCTGCATTTACCATGAGACGGCTGCATTTACCATGAGACGGCTGCATTTACCATGAGACGGCTGCATTTACCGTGAGACGGCTGCACTAACCATGAGACGGCTGCACTAACCATGAGACGGCTGCATTTACCGTGAGACGGCTGCATTTACCGTGAGACGGCTGCATTTACCATGAGACGGCTGCATTTACCATGAGACGGCTGCATTTACCATGAAACGGCTGCATTTACCATGAAACGGCTGCATTTACCGTGAGACGGCTGCATTTACCATGAAACGGCTGCATTTACCGTGAAACGGCTGCATTTACCATGAGACGGCTGCACTAACCATGAGACGGCTGCATTTACCATGAGACGGCTGCACTAACCATGAGACGGCTGCACTAACCATGAGACGGCTGCATTTACCATGAGACGGCTGCACTAACCATGAGACGGCTGCATTTACCATGAGACGGCTGCACTAACCATGAGACGGCTGCACTAACCATGAGACGGCTGCATTTACCATGAGACGGCTGCACTAACCATGAGACGGCTGCACTAACCATGAGACGGCTGCATTTACCGTGAGACGGCTGCATTTACCGTGAGACGGCTGCATTTACCATGAGACGGCTGCATTTACCATGAGACGGCTGCATTTACCATGAGACGGCTGCATTTACCGTGAGACGGCTGCACTAACCATGAGACGGCTGCACTAACCATGAGACGGCTGCATTTACCGTGAGACGGCTGCATTTACCGTGAGACGGCTGCATTTACCATGAGACGGCTGCATTTACCATGAGACGGCTGCATTTACCATGAAACGGCTGCATTTACCATGAGACGGCTGCATTTACCGTGAGACGGCTGCACTAACCATGAAACAGCTGCATTTACCATGAGACGGCTGCATTTACCGTGAGACGGCTGCATTTACCATGAGACGGCTGCATTTACCATGAGACGGCTGCATTTACTATGAAACGGCTGCATTTACCGTGAGACGGCTGCATTTACCATGAGACGGCTGCACTAACCATGAGACGGCTGCATTTACCGTGAGACGGCTGCATTTACCGTGAGACGGCTGCATTTACCATGAGACAGCTGCATTTACCGTGAGACGGCTGCATTTACCATGAAACGGCTGCATTTACCATGAAACGGCTGCATTTACCATGAGACGGCTGCATTTACTATGAAACGGCTGCATTTACCGTGAGACGGCTGCATTTACCATGAGACGGCTGCATTTACCATGAGACGGCTGCATTTACTATGAAACGGCTGCATTTACCGTGAGACGGCTGCATTTACCATGAGACGGCTGCATTTACCATGAGACGGCTGCATTTACTATGAAACGGCTGCATTTACCATGAGACGGCTGCATTTACCGTGAGACGGCTGCATTTACCGTGAGACGGCTGCATTTACCATGAGACGGCTGCATTTACCGTGAGACGGCTGCATTTACCGTGAGACGGCTGCATTTACCATGAAACGGCTGCATTTACCATGAGACGGCTGCATTTACCGTGAGACGGCTGCATTTACCATGAAACGGCTGCATTTACCATGAGACGGCTGCATTTACCGTGAGACGGCTGCATTTACCGTGAAACGGCTGCATTTACCATGAGACGGCTGCATTTACCGTGAGACGGCTGCATTTACCGTGAGACGGCTGCATTTACCGTGAGACGGCTGCATTTACCATGAGACGGCTGCATTTACCATGAGACGGCTGCAGTTACCATGAGACGGCTGCATTTACCGTGAGACGGCTGCATTTACCATGAGACGGCTGCATTTACCATGAGACGGCTGCATTTACCGTGAGACGGCTGCATTTACCATGAGACGGCTGCATTTACCATGAGACGGCTGCATTTACCGTGAGACGGCTGCATTTACCGTGAGACGGCTGCATTTACCATGAGACGGCTGCATTTACCATGAGACAGCTGCATTTACCGTGAGACGGCTGCATTTACCATGAGACGGCTGCATTTACCATGAGACGGCTGCATTTACCGTGAGACGGCTGCATTTACCATGAGACGGCTGCATTTACCATGAGACGGCTGCATTTACCGTGAGACGGCTGCATTTACCGTGAGACGGCTGCACTAACCATGAGACAGCTGCAAAACCAAGTTCTTCCACTTCACTTTCACGTTGAAGCTCGGCTTTTAGATCGTGGGAAACTAGGGCTGGGCGAGTTAACTATAATTAACTATAGTTAATTATTTAACGCCGATAAATATTTTATCGCGCATTAAAGTTGCCGTCGGCAGGTTTTCAAAATTCCGAGTCTAGTCGGAAAATTCGAACTGATACAACTTTCAGGTCCCTCCCCCTCTGTGGACGAGGTTGTGCACGTGAGTTCACACCAGTGTGCGCGCACACAAGCTGGGGGCAGACTCACGCTCAGCATGGAAGTCGTGGTCCGTGACTGTTCTACTCAGATAATAGATCAATAATAAACCTAACGTGATTGGTTAAAAACAGCCGGGAGCGCTCGGTTTTTGCAAGCACGATTACAGGCTTCAGAGGGAGCTACAGAATTCGGGATTTTTCCTAAACAGCTTATTTAATATTCTCCTTTGAGAATCCCATGATAGTTCAACCTAATATGACAAAAAAGAAAGTTGCCAACGGCAGCTTTAACGCAGGTTTTTTTTCTTTTTTTTTTTCATTATTGGGGGGGGGGCTTTTGTGCCTTTAATGGAAAGTTCAGAGACAGGAAGCAGGGGGCAGAGAGAGGGGGAACGACACGCAGCACAGGGCCAACTGCAGCGAGGACTGTAGCCTCTGTACATGGGGCGCCTGCTCAACCCACTACGCCACGGACCCCCCCTGTTTTATCATTTATTTTATTATGTAAAAGTCTGTTACTCACAGGCTTTTATTTTGTAAAAGTCTGTTACTCACAGGCTTTTATTTTGTAAAAATCTGTTGCTCACAGGCTTTTATTATTGTAAAAGTCTGTTACTCACAGGCTTTTATTTTGTAAAAATCTGTTGCTCACAGGCTTTTATTTTGTAAAAGTCTGTTACTCACAAGCTTTTATTTTGTAAAAGTCTGTTAATGTCTGCTGTGGAACCGGAAAAGAAAGTCATCGGCGGATCCACCAAACATGGAGAAGGGTACGGAACTTTTACTCGGCCATTTTCATGTTAAAGTTCTTCCAGACGGCGGAGTCGACAGAACCAAAGTCATCTGTAAACTCTGCCAAGTTGAATTGTCTTCTCAGCGTAGTAGTTCCAGTCTAAAATATCACTTAAAGGCAAAACACACAACTGATAGCAGCAAGTCATTCAAGGAAGCAGACAGTGGAGCGAGGCTTCTACATAAAAACTACAGAAAGATGCTGATGTTAAAAGTGTTTTTGCACAACAAATGTTATGGCACTTTCATTCATATGGCAGCACATTTAAAATAAAGCTAAATGCTAAAAGCTATACGCTACTTTTGGATTCATTTTTGGATTCTGCGTACAAATGCGATTAATCGTGATTAATCAGGGAACTCATGTGATTAATTAGATTAAACATTTTAATCGTTGCCCAGCCCTATCGGAAACAAGACATTCAGTGGAGTGACGGTTTTAACTTGACCAAAACACGTAACTAGACTTCTGTCCTCGTCTTAATTAACAAGAAAAAGAGGTGAAAGTATGTCCCACTCCACAGTGATGCTGATATACTCCCTTTATCTTGTAAGTATTGGACTTTTACACGTAGAGCCACAGTCCAAAACAACTGAACAAATTGGTACCAGAGGGGGCTCAGACAGCTTCGTACATTTCCTGAACGGTACAAGCTTTACTTCCTGTACAAATGAGATGCATAATAACCCCGTGATTATTTTCTGTTGTTACCAGTTTCTTCTGCTACCTCCGGGTAGTGCAGCTCATGCAACAGAGAAGGCAAACCGGGGGTTATGTTACTCCCAACACTATTAAATCGACTCAGATAAAAGATGGTAACACATATTTTTAAAGAAAACTACTAATCCCCCCCTCGGACGAAGATTTAAGCGGTTCCTAAATCTGAACTTGTTTTGTGACAGGACAAAGAAGCAGCTAGGACATACGTAGGTGGCATGTTATTATAGGTTAAATGCAGAGGTGGGTAGTAACGAGTTACATTTACTTGAGTAAGTTTTTGAGAAACATTATACTTCTAGCAGTAGTTTTAAATCTCTATACTTTTTACTTTTCCTTGAGTAGATGTGTGCAGCAGAAGCTGTCCTCTTACTCCGCTACATTAGGCTACAATGAGCTGGTTACTTCTCTTCTTACCTCTTTGGTATTCTACGCCTCATTATTTTTATCCCCCCGCGTACGCCTCATTTTAATGTTTTATTCTGACAGAGAGAGAGACTTCCGCCAAAGGCTCTACCACCTGACTGTGTTCCACCAATCAGACGCAGCCGTGCAGTCTGGTCACGTGACCGTACTCGATCTCAGCGGCGGGACGGGTTAGCTTTAGCATTAGCAGTCGTAGCAAACAAAGAAAGAAACAGATGAAAAATGTCAGAACCAACGGTGGGAAATGAAGACGCAGACGAGGCCTCATACTGAAAGCATGTTTACCTTACAAAGAGTGAGAAACAGCAGCTACATTATGTGTCTTCTGTGGCAACCAAAACAAACGCACATTTCAGCAGAAACTCAACATCTAACTTGAGGAAACATGTAGCGCTAAGTTTCCTAAACTCGTTTTTCCCCCATGGATAGGTGAATGTTTGTTTTTTAGGTTACATATGGGTTACATATGTTTTAAACATTTCCTAAGTCTCTTTTATTTTTTATTGAAGTTCTTGAATTTACCTGGATTATTTTAATTTAAGCTATTTTGTAATTTATTAATTAATTTTAATTTATTTTATCAACTGGATGAACTCTAATTGGCCTAAAGATGATTATTTAGTATTTTTGTCTGTCTGATTGAATGCTTGTGTTAACAAATAAATCAGACGTTACTCAGCAGTTACGCAGGACTTGAGTAGTTTTTTCACCGAGCACTTTTTTACTCTTACTCAAGTAATTATTTGACTACTTTTTACTTTTACTTGAGTCATATTATTCTGAAGTAGCAGTACTTTTACTTGAGTACTTTTTTTGGCTGCTCTACCCACCTCTGGTTATAGGTACGTGCCATGTGTGCACATTATCATCTGCATGCAGCTGACCAACGATGGATGAGGTGTGTAAGACCGAGCTTACAGTAGAACCATCTTCCTGGGAGTATCCAGCTGTGACCAAATTAAGAAACTCAACAGGAGGGCAGACTCTCCTAACCACCAGGAAGATAACTGCCCATTAAGTTGTTCTAACATCCTCCTGCTGCGTCAGCGGTTTCCCGAGCGGAGCCGACCTTCAGCACCGTCCTCAGTCCAAATGCAGCCACACTCAGACGTTCCTGCGTGTGTGCTCGCTGTGAAGAGCGTCACACCGACAACATGGTGGGTGATTATTTCCCTTTGCTCGAGGCCGTTTAACTGAAAGCATCCTGAAGTAATAAGGTAACTGATTAAATGGAGTAATAACTGCTTTATATCCAAGCAAACTGTTAAGCTACTGATTACTCAAAACCAGTGCAGCAAAGAATTTCAATTATTCCTTTTTTTTTCTTGGTTAATCAGTTTGTTTTGTAGGGAAACCATCAGAAATAACTGATGGTCAGTTAACATATGATCTTATTATTGTAAAAGTCTGCTGCTCACAGGCTTTTATTTTGTAAAAGTCTGTTGCTCACAGGCTTTTATTTTGTAAAAGTCTGTTGCTCACAGGCTTTTATTTTGTAAAAGTCTGCTGCTGTGGAACAGGAAAAGAAGTAATCGGCGGATCCACCAAACATGGAGAAGGGTACGGAACTTTTACTCGGCCATTTTCATGTTAAAGTTCTTCCAGACGGCGGAGTCGACAGAACCAAAGTCATCTGTAAACACTGCCAAGTTGAATTGTCTTCTCAGCGTAGTAGTTCCAGTCTAAAATATCACTTAAAGGCAAAACACACAACTGATAGCAGCAAGTCATTCAAGGAAACAGACAGTGGAGCGAGGCTTCTACATAAAAACTACAGAAAGATGCTGATGTTAAAAGTGTGTTTGCACAACAAATGTTATGGCACTTTCATTCATATGGCAGCACATTTAAAATAAAGCTAAATGCTAAAAGCTATACGCTACTTTTAGATTCATTTTTGGATTTTGCGTACAAATGCGATTAATCGCAATTAATCAGGGAAATCATGTGATTAATTAGATTAAACATTTTAATCGTTGCCCAGCCCTAGAAAAAAACCCGAGTCCCTGCACCACAGAACCTCCTAAATCAGCCACCAAGAGGGGACTTATTTGAGGTGCAAAACCCTGAAAGTAAATCCAAGAGCATCCCAAAGATTCCTAAGGACCACCAGCTCACAGTTCACTTATGCACCAATTTATAAAATGAATGTTGGTAAAGTTTGGTTCGTGTAGCTGGACTTGCCCTTAAATCTTTGTTGTGCACGACGCCTGCACACTTCCCTTTGTCCCCCTCCATTCCCGCCTCAACCACAGAAGAGATGACATCTTGACAGAAAGTCTTTCACAGGCGTTTCCACTGTGGTAAGGCGCTGGATTCCCCGCTTAAACTCCAGCAGAAACAGCTGATCGATGGTGTAATGAGACCGTTATCACTCCGGTCTGGTGGATGGGTTAACGCCACTTTGTCCTTAATGGCTGCTCCTAAATCACCGCCTCCAGAGAGACCTGAGCCACAGGGGACAGCAGAGTCTCAGGAAAACACACAAACAGCCTGTGTGCCGGGACCACTCGGGTCCTGCAGCTTATAATATGGGCTTAAATGCAGCATTACACGCTGCTTCATGCAAATTAAATGGCAAACTCTCCGTTTATACTGCCATATATATATATATATATATATATATATATATATATATATATATATATATATATACACAGATTTCCCACTGCTGTTTTTATATATCTTTTAGCTTGTATATATATTTTTTAAATATTTTTAAATATTTTTTCTAGGGTTTCCTTCCTTCTTTCCTTCTTCGTTTCCTTCTTTCTTTGTTTCCTTCCTTCTTTCCTTATTTCTTTCTTTGTTTCCTTCCTTCTTTGTTTCCTTTTTTCTTTCTTTCCTTCTTTCCTTCCTTCTTTCCTCCTTTCTTTGTTTCCTTCCTTCTTTCCTTCTTTCTTTGTTTCCTTCCTTCTTTGTTTCCTTCTCTTTCCTTCTTTCCTTTTATCCCCACAAATCCAACCAAAAGAACCAGAGGAACAGCCCAACACATCAGCTTGAATGAGTTTTTTCCTGCTTTACTGAGAGAACTTGTTGATAAGAAACAGTTGATGCTTCTTATTGAGGACAACAAGTCATTATTCCATCACCCATCAAGCATAAATACAGCTTACATCAGCCGGAGAACCACGAATCTCCCCGCATCCCGTTGATGAGACAGCTGCAAACTATACAAACTACTCTGTCTGCAGGATTATGAATCAGTTACACACAAAAAAAACGTGGCTGCAAACAACAAGACATATTTTGGTCTTAGCCCTGTCTGTCTGCCAGGCTGCCAAATCCATATCCTCTTACTGTGACAGAGAGTGAGCGGCATCAGCGGGAAGCCTGAATGAGACAGAGAAATCCTATTAGAATATGCATGTGTTTACGTACGAGGGAAAGCTGCAGTCAGATGACCCACTGCGGCTGGATTCTGTTTGCAGGCAGAATATCAACATCACATCCACTCCCAAATCATTAGACACTAGGGGTGTGCCAAAATATCCATACAAAGATATGTCGCGATAATTCTTCTTGCAGGACGTAATCGATACACTGGCGCCAAATAATCGATATTTAAACAATAAACATACAGCCACTCTAAATAGATTCGCTCACAAAACTCTGCCACAATTTTGATTTACAGCATCACTATTTCAAGCCTCCACACGGTGAGAGCATGAATATGAGAGTGGGTGAAGTCGACTGCGGTAGAGAAGAAGAAGGAGAAAATGGAAAAAGAAAAGAAGGAAACGGCGCAAAGAGGGTTAGCAAACAGAGAAAAACACGTGAAAGATGCACCGTCAAATTTTAAATCTACAGTCTGGGCCCACTTCAGCTTTTACAATTCTGAGAATGGAACAACACTTGATAAAAACTTTGCAATCTGCAAGAACTGTCTGGCAAAGGTCAAGTACACGGACAACACAACGAACATGCATAGCCACCTGGTCCATCATCATCCCGATCTTGAAGTGGAGAGGACGGCTAACGTCGCTTGCTTACAATATATCGATTATCGCAGAATCGCTGTATTGTGATATTAGCATTATCGTGACCAAAATAGCATGATAATATCGTACTGTGACCAAAATAGCATGATAATATCGCACAGTGACCAAAATATCATGATAATATCGTATCTGTGACCAAAACATCATGATAATATCGCATTGTGACCAAAATAGCATGATAATATCGCATTGCGACCAAAATATCGTGATAATATCGCATTATGACCAAAACATTGTGATAATATTGCATTACCTTGAGCAAAATACCGTGATAATATCGCATTGTGGCCAAAATATCGTGATAATATCGCATTGTGACCAAAATATCGTAATAATATTGTATCATGAGCAAAATATCATGATAATATAGTATCGTGAGCAAAATTTCGTAATAGTATCGTATCGTGAGCAAAATATCGTGATAATATCACATCTTGAGCAAAATATCGTGATGATATCACTTCTTGAGCAAAATATCGTGATAATATCATATCGTGAGGTACCTGGTGATACCCAGCCCTATTAGAAACCCTCACAGAACAACCTGAGTCTGGGAGAAAAGGTAATAAACAGCCCGATGTCCAGGGAGGACGCTGCTTTTCCTCTGAGCTCCAAAGGAGGGGAAATTATGTTGAGCTGTGCAGCCGGCTCTGCTCAATTTATTCAAATAAAACTGATAAAAGGTCCCCTATAACCAACAGAATATTCAGCTGTTAACCTTTCTCCACTAATTCTTCGTGTTAGTCTTCATTTTTCAGGAGATTCTACATTAAAAAAACCCGACTGGAAATGACACCAGGAGCCGTCGTCTATCATGAGCAGAGAGGGTGGGACTGAAAATGCAGAAACAGTCAAATGTTGGTGGACATTTGTTGTCATGATGCCTGCAAGCCACCAATTTTCTAAAATATCAGAGGAGGAGGAAGAAGCGGTTGTAACAAATGACCAAAAACGGCAAAAAACATCTCCAACAAGCAGCCACCCTGATCTAATCCCATTTCAAAGGGCTCGGGGCCACTCGAAGCTGTGGAAGTGCAGGTTAGTTGCTTCCCAAATGGCCCTCCGAAGCCAACACTTCCAGCATGGTGACAAATCTATAGTTTGTGACAGTCTCTCCATTTATTGGGTGGCCCTCCTCAATCTGCCGGAGGCCGAATCTTTCATCAGGCGTGACAGCGACGGCGAAGGCAGAGCAAAGATGAGGCCAGCAGCCCTCATCCCTCAGAAACAGCCGCTGCTTCATCCTCGCATCCATCGCCCTCCTGTCCCGACCCCACTCAGATGAATCTGCGAGCCCACAGAAACTCCTTCATCTTTAACTGGCTGTCTCTCTTTATCAATCTGAAATCTGCTGCTTCACATCCACCTTTTGTGCAGCAGAAAGTCTCACAGTGCTGACTGACAGAAAAGAAAGGGGTGAGAATGACTGTCCTGCGGGAGTCCAAAAGGCTGCCGCCCATTTTTATCAGCCTCAGCCTCGAGCCGACGGCTTCCTTTTTGAAGCAGAAAATCTTCCAAATTTCTGCAGGAATACATAAAGTTCAGTTTTTAAATTGAAAAGAAAGACCGGGATGCAGTTTAGGTTAACCGATTAAGGACTCATTTCAGCACTTAACGTTTTTCAATAACCCAATTTTTGGGGGGGAAAATACCAAATGTCAACTTTAGAAGTGATTCTGAGGAACGTAATTGAACAGATTAATTTGAACTTGTTTAAGGGTTTAAAAGGGTGTTACAGTGGGTTTTTTCCCCCTCTTTTCTGTCTTAAACCCCAGCTGGTGGAGGCGGATGGCCACCCTTCCTGGTTCTGGTTCTGCCAGAGGTTTCTTCCTGTTCAAAGGGAGTCGTTTCTCTCCACAGTCGCCTCAGGCACTCTCAGGACGGGAGATTGGACTGAAGACAAGTTTTGGTGCAATCTGTTGGTTTCCTTAGCTAGGAAATTGTTTTTGAATTGGCTCTATATGAATGAATTGGATTATTTTGAAATTAATTATGATTACAACGAATTGAACTCCAATTGGCTTGAATTGGACTTTATTATTTAAGTGCCTTGAGATGACTTTTGTTGTATTTGGCGCTATATAAATAAAAAAAGAATTGAAAAATGACTAGAAAATCCTGGTGATGGTCTAAAAATCTGGAAATTTCTCTCCAAACTTTCGCATGAAAGATGAATGATGACATCGATGCTGCAGTTTACACGCCGCTGACACCGATATCCAAATATTAACCAATGTGAACATTTATGAGATTATCTGCCTGAATTATCGTCAGTACGAACAAACCAGGTAAACCCAAATCTTTTTTTTGTAGTGCTGGTCCAAAGCTGAGAAGGACTCATCAGTAGGAATAAAAGCGGTCTGAATCGAGGCGACTTGAAGCCATTGAGTGCTTTGGAAAGTGTCCCAGAGTGTAAATTTTCACCAAACAGACACCAGTTAATCATAGCCTTCATGCTCAAAGGCCCTTATTGTGGAACGATAGGACTCTGACCAATTAGGCCTGACCTCACATCAAGGAGCATCAATGGGCCACAAGGAGCCATCTCTTCTGGCTGAGAGTATTTGAGGCTGGACTGAATGCAGACAGCAGCTGGCAGAGAGACCAAGCCTGATGACAGATGGGCAGCGCCCAGCAGTGAACAGTCACTCAAGGGCGGCACGGCTGCCGTCTATTTCACTAAACACTGGGATCTCCTCATTAAGCGTCAACACTTAAACTCAGCTACAGTTAATAAAACCATTTTGCAGCACATGCATTCGTCCTTCAGCGCTCAGCACGCAACCTTCAGGTCGGTTTGAGACTCGCCTGGTGTCCTGTCGGTCCAAACAATAAGACGTGTTAACTCACACTGCACATTTACTGATGCTGCCCTACAAATGTGCAGATCTTTGCACATCCCAAACAGTCAACTCTATGTAATAAAACCCAGAAACATCCTCTCCATTCATCACAAATTAATCATTTTATACAATTCTTTTCCACCGTGGGCCACAGCCACAGATGAACAGCCCTATTGCTGCTTTTCTTTCCCTGAGAGGGATGTTCCAGCTGACATAATTCGTTGGGTCAGAACAGTTTTGTGTTGTTTGCACATGAAGGTGTCAGGTTACGACAGCACACCAACATCTGAAGAGGATCCAATTCAAGTTAAAGCCGAGAAGGTTTCCTCACCGAACCACGATGCTCTTAATGCCAAAGCCTAACCAAGTAGTTCAGGCAAAAACTAACCAAGTAGTTCAGGCAAAAACTAACCAAGTAGTTCAGGCAAAAACTAACCAAGTAAGTTCAGGCAAAAACTAACCAAGCAATTCAGGCAAAAACTAACCAAGTAGTTCAGGCAAAAAATACAAAAACTAACCAAGTAGTTCAGGCAAAAACTAACCAAGTAAGTTCAGGCAAAAACTAACCAAGTAAGTTCAGGCAAAAACTAACCAAGTAAGTTCAGGCAAAAACTAACCAAGTAAGTTCAGGCAAAAACTAACCAAGTAAGTTCAGGCAAAAACTAACCAAGTAAGTTCAGGCAAAAACTAACCAAGTAAGTTCAGGCAAAAAATACAAAAACTAACCAAGTAGTTCAGGAAAAAACTAACAAAGTAAGTTCAGGCAAAAACTAACCAAGTAAGTTCAGGCAAAAACTAACCAAGTAAGTTCAGGCAAAAACTAACCAAGTAGTTCAGGCAAAAAATACAAAAACTAACCAAGTAGTTCAGGAAAAAACTAACCAAGTAAGTTCAGGCAAAAACTAACCAAGTAAGTTCAGGCAAAAACTAACCAAGTAAGTTCAGGCAAAAACTAACCAAGTAAGTTCAGGCAAAAACTAACCAAGTAGTTTAGGTAAAAACTAACCAAGTAGTTCAGGCAAAAACTAACCAAGTAGTTCGGGCAAAAACTAAACAAGTAGTTCAGGCAAAAACTAAACAAGTAGTTCAGGCAAAAACTAACGAAGTAGTTCAGGCAAAAACTAAACAAGTGGTTTAGGCAAAAACTAACCAAGTAAGTTCAGGCAAAAACTAACCAAGTAGTTCAGGCAAAAACTAACCAAGTAGTTCGGGCAAAAACTAACCAAGTAGTTCAGGCAAAAACTAACCAAGTAGTTCAGGCAAAAACTAACCAAGTAGTTCGGGCAAAAACTAACCAAGTAGTTCAGGCAAAAACTAACCAAGTAGTTCAGGCAAAAACTAAACAAGTGGTTTAGGCAAAAACTAACCAAGTAAGTTCAGGCAAAAACTAACCAAGTAAGTTCAGGCAAAAACTAACCAAGTAAGTTCAGGCAAAAACTAACCAAGTAAGTTCAGGCAAAAACTAACCAAGTAGTTCAGGCAAAAACTAACCAAGTAGTTCGGGCAAAAACTAACCAAGTAGTTCAGGCAAAAACTAACCAAGTAGTTCTGGCAAAAACTAACCAAGTAGTTCAGGCAAAAACTAACCAAGTAAGTTCAGGCAAAAACTAACCAAGTAAGTTCAGGCAAAAACTAACCAAGTAAGTTCAGGCAAAAACTAACCAAGTAAGTTCAGGCAAAAACTAACCAAGTAAGTTCAGGCAAAAACTAACCAAGTAGTTCAGGCAAAAACTAACCAAGTAGTTCAGGCAAAAACTAACCAAGTAGTTCAGGCAAAAACTAACCAAGTAGTTCTGGCAAAAACTAATCAAGTAGTTCAGGCAAAAACTAACCAAGTAAGTTCAGGCAAAAACTAACCAAGTAAGTTCAGGCAAAAACTAACCAAGTAAGTTCAGGCAAAAACTAACCAAGTAAGTTCAGGCAAAAACTAACCAAGTAAGTTCAGGCAAAAACTAACCAAGTAAGTTCAGGCAAAAACTAACCAAGTAGTTCAGGCAAAAACTAACCAAGTAAGTTCAGGCAAAAACTAAACAAGTAGTTCAGGCAAAAACTAAACAAGTAGTTCAGGTAAAAACTAACCAAGTAGTTCAGGCAAAAAATACAAAAACTAACCAAGTAAGTTCAGGCAAGAACTAACCAAGTAGTTCAGGTAAAAACTAACCAAGTGGTTCAGGTAAAAACTAACCAAGTAGTTCAGGCAAAAAATACAAAAACTAACCAAGTAAGTTCAGGCAAAAACTAACCAAGTAGTTCAGGTAAAAACTAACCAAATATTTCAGGCAAAAAATACAAAAACTAACCAAGTAAGTTTAGGCAAAAACTAACCAAGTAGTTTAGGTAAAAACTAAACAAGTGGTTCAGGCAAAAACTAACCAAGTGGTTCAGGTAAAAACTAACCAAGTAGTTCGGCCAAAAAATACAAAAACTAACCAAGCAGTTCAGGCAAAAACTAACCAAGTAAGTTCAGGCAAAAACTAAACAAGTGGTTCAGGCAAAAACTAACCAAGTGGTTCAGGTAAAAACTAACCAAGTAGTTCAGGCAAAAACTAACCAAGTAGTTTAGGCAAAAACTAACCAAGTAAGTTCAGGCAAAAACTAAACAAGTGGTTCATGCAAAAACTAACCAAGTAGTTTAGGTAAAAACTAACCAAGTAAGTTCAGGCAAAAACTAAACAAGTGGTTCAGGCAAAAACTAACCAAGTGGTTCAGGTAAAAACTAACCAAGTAGTTCGGCCAAAAAATACAAAAACTAACCAAGCAGTTCAGGCAAAAACTAACCAAGTAGTTTAGGTAAAAACTAACCAAGTAAGTTCAGGCAAAAACTAAACAAGTGGTTCAGGTAAAAACTAAACAAGTAAGTTCAGGCAAAAACTAAACAAGTAAGTTCAGGCAAAAACTAAACAAGTAAGTTCAGGCAAAAACTAACCAAGTGGTTCAGGTAAAAACTAACCAAGTAGTTTAGGTAAAAACTAACCAAGTAAGTTCAGGCAAAAACTAACCAAGTAGTTTAGGTAAAAACTAACCAAGTAAGTTCAGGTAAAAACTAACCAAGTAGTTCAGGCAAAAAATACAAAAACTAACCAAGTAGTTCAGGCAAAAACTAACCAAGTAGTTCAGGCAAAAACTAACCAAGTAGTTCAGGCAAAAACTAACCAAGTGGTTCAGGTAAAAACTAACCAAGTAGTTCGGGCAAAAACTAAACAAGTAGTTCAGGCAAAAACTAAACAAGTGGTTCAGGCAAAAACTAAACAAGTAGTTCAGGCAAAAACTAACGAAGTAGTTCAGGCAAAAACTAAACAAGTGGTTTAGGCAAAAACTAACCAAGTAAGTTCAGGCAAAAACTAACCAAGTAGTTCAGGCAAAAACTAACCAAGTAGTTCGGGCAAAAACTAACCAAGTAGTTCAGGCAAAAACTAACCAAGTAGTTCAGGCAAAAACTAACCAAGTAGTTCGGGCAAAAACTAACCAAGTAGTTCAGGCAAAAACTAACCAAGTAGTTCAGGCAAAAACTAAACAAGTGGTTTAGGCAAAAACTAACCAAGTAAGTTCAGGCAAAAACTAACCAAGTAAGTTCAGGCAAAAACTAACCAAGTAAGTTCAGGCAAAAACTAACCAAGTAAGTTCAGGCAAAAACTAACCAAGTAGTTCAGGCAAAAACTAACCAAGTAGTTCGGGCAAAAACTAACCAAGTAGTTCAGGCAAAAACTAACCAAGTAGTTCTGGCAAAAACTAACCAAGTAGTTCAGGCAAAAACTAACCAAGTAAGTTCAGGCAAAAACTAACCAAGTAAGTTCAGGCAAAAACTAACCAAGTAAGTTCAGGCAAAAACTAACCAAGTAGTTCGGGCAAAAACTAACCAAGTAGTTCAGGCAAAAACTAACCAAGTAGTTCAGGCAAAAACTAAACAAGTGGTTTAGGCAAAAACTAACCAAGTAAGTTCAGGCAAAAACTAACCAAGTAAGTTCAGGCAAAAACTAACCAAGTAAGTTCAGGCAAAAACTAAACAAGTGGTTCATGCAAAAACTAACCAAGTAGTTTAGGTAAAAACTAACCAAGTAAGTTCAGGCAAAAACTAAACAAGTGGTTCAGGCAAAAACTAACCAAGTGGTTCAGGTAAAAACTAACCAAGTAGTTCGGCCAAAAAATACAAAAACTAACCAAGCAGTTCAGGCAAAAACTAACCAAGTAGTTTAGGTAAAAACTAACCAAGTAAGTTCAGGCAAAAACTAAACAAGTGGTTCAGGTAAAAACTAAACAAGTAAGTTCAGGCAAAAACTAAACAAGTAAGTTCAGGCAAAAACTAAACAAGTAAGTTCAGGCAAAAACTAACCAAGTGG
Organism: Odontesthes bonariensis; assembly: GCF_027942865.1. NCBI lineage: Eukaryota > Metazoa > Chordata > Actinopteri > Atheriniformes > Atherinopsidae > Odontesthes > Odontesthes bonariensis. Next base: position 45,075,384 of record NC_134506.1, read on the forward strand.
TTCAGGTAAAAACTAACCAAGTAGTTTAGGTAAAAACTAACCAAGTAAGTTCAGGCAAAAACTAAACAAGTAGTTTAGGTAAAAACTAACCAAGTAAGTTCAGGTAAAAACTAACCAAGTAGTTCAGGCAAAAAATACAAAAACTAACCAAGTAGTTCAGGCAAAAACTAACCAAGTAGTTCAGGCAAAAACTAACCAAGTAGTTCAGGCAAAAACTAACCAAGTGGTTCAGGTAAAAACTAACCAAGTAATTCAGGCAAAAAATACAAAAACTAACCAAGTAAGTTCAGGCAAAAACTAACCGCGTAGTTCGGCCAAAAAATACAAAAACTAACCAAGTAGTTCAGGCAAAAACTAACCAAGTAGTTCAGGCAAAAACTAACCAAGTAGTTCAGGTAAAAACTAACCAAGTAGTTCAGGCAAAAACTAACCAAGTAGTTCAGGTAAAAACTAACCAAGTAAGTTCAGGCAAAAACTAACCGCGTAGTTCGGCCAAAAAATACAAAAACTAACCAAGTAAGTTCAGGCAAAAACTAACCAAGTAGTTCGGGTAAAAATTACAAAAACTAACCAAGTAGTTTGAGTGCTCCGAGTTAAGCAGTGAGCGAATAGAAGTGGAATCAAACATAGACTTCTCCGCCTCTTCAAACTACACATTCCTTTATAAAAAGAACGATTAAATGAAGGACTTCAGTTTCACTAATTACTTAGTTAGAGTCGGGTTAAAAAGGTCCACGTATGTGGAAACCATTCAAAGTGTATGACAACACATAAAGGATGCTGGTGTTAGATGTCTCATCTCTGATCTCGCCCCTCACTGCAGCACTGGGACTAATTATCTCTCTAATAGTGGAGTCTTGGCATTCGATGAGGCAACAACTTGTTCTTCTTATTGTATATGAGACTATAAATAAAAGATTATTACTGTATGCAAGTCTACGGCGTCAGTGAGTCGTGCAGGATGACCTTTGCTGTATGTGATTCTGCTCCAGCAGGAGCTGCATGCTGGGACACGGGAATCGGCATCATGTCACTGGCCGGTGACGCGTGTTTAATGCATTTTTTTTTTTTTATCCATGATTCCAGCTGTGGCCTCTCCAGCTGTGAAAAGCAGGTTCCCTTTCCAGAGAGCGTGTTAAGACGGGCAGCGCGGCGTCTTTGTCCCGTCCTGCTGTCCAACTGGCTGCGCCACCACGCCAATCAAGCTGCAATGAGCAATACCAGCCAATTACAAATGATTACATCATTGCTTGGATTGGATTTCAGACTTGGACAGCAGCCAAGGTATCATCACGGCTCATCCCAAAGTCTTTTATTTTCTTCTCTTCTTCTATTTTATTTCTCTTTATGCATCCTTTTTTTTTTTATCTTACTGAACGAATCATTCTCATCTGCCCTTATTTTCATCTTTATAACTCATTCTTTTTTTATGCAAGCTCTGTATTTTATACCCCCTCCTCCCTCCCCTGTTCCTCCATCCCTTCCCCCCGCTGGTGTTTTCATCCTCCACAATGCTCGCCTCTCCCCCCCTCGCACTCTTTCCCTCCATCCACTCCTCTGCTCCGCCCACCTGCCTTTCTAGTTCCAGATTTGCTCGCAGCGTTGTCTTTCTCTTTGTCCCGAGCGGTTGCGGTTGTGTGCGTGATGAGCTCTGCCGGCAGGGGTCCGGAGCTGAGGAAGACTCTCGGAGATGATGGGTTATATTTTTAGCTGCAGCTCAGGCTCTCCTGGCCTCTCCAGTTTCCTCCTCAGAGAGTCCAGAGGAGGTGGACCCCGGCTCCACGACCCCCAGTCCCTCCGCCACCAGCGCAGCCACTGGCCCCAACACAAGCCACACTGGGAAATGTTGACTCCGCTTCATTTATCACCACAGACACAAGCGCAGGTGCTTTACCTGTAAATCAATGTGCCCAGTCTCGTGGGAAATGCAACACTCACACCGATCCAAACCCAATGCATTCATTCTTTAACCAAATGGACAAATACCATCAACGATTATCCAGAAACTTCAACATTTAAACATGCATTAGTCCTGCAGGACTTCTGCATTCAGCCAACAACAAATAAAGAGACAACAAAAAAAAAAATTCTTCATTCTGCGTTTGGTTGCAGCAAACAAAGTCAGTTTGATATCAGCATTTATTTCATATAAGCCCCTCTCTCCCCACGAAACACCAAAATATTTTCAGTAAGCCGCCGGGCTCCGATCGCAGATTCATCAGATCTAACAGGATTTAGACGCTTAGTGCACAGTTGGTATAAACTTGTTGTTTTTTTTTTAAAGCGAGCAGAGATCGGGTTGAGTAGATTTCCTGATTTCATACCCTGAACGAGTGAGGGATCAACGGTTTGATCAAAGCATATATTCAGAATATTCTGTTTGACCTGTTAAATACGATTCAAAGCTTTATGATTTCTAACCGTCCATCCAATCCAACAACACCGAGTTTCTCATTTTTCACGTCCAGTTTTTGCGCGGTGAAACCCACAGACCAGCAGCTCCGGGGTGTCGGGGCAGGTTTTTAGCCTTAAGGTCAAAACCTGCATCACTAAGGTGAAGCAAGGGGACTTGACTTGGTTTATCCCCACCCCCACCCCCACAGAGTCTGTGATGGTGCATCTGAGGAGAGAGAAGAGGGCGTCCAGTGGGGCAGAAAGGCCGATCAGCTTAAGACCTTGGTGCTGCTGCTGATATGAAATATTAACCCGGTTGCTGAGAGTTGCTGACGACACATAATTCAGAATAATATTGGAAAGCAAAGATTGATGCAAAGCATTTTACAACACACGATCACAACCGAAACAAGAGGCCTGATAATCTTCTGATTAATATCTTCCAGACAAAAACAAACAGTCTTTTTTTCATTTCAACAGTCCCAATAATTCAGTTCCATGATATTTAATCCCACCTCTAAAACAACGTCTATAATATATTCCAACAGATTGCAGATGGATCATTTCAAAATGAGCGGGCAGCTGTGCTTCCATCTTTCGGGGGATTCTGCTCTGCGAGTCCAACATTTGGCAACGTAAACATTCTCAGTGACCTCTCAAAGCTTAGTCTGACACCTCGCTTTAAAACTTTAAGAGCTTCCATGTTGCGCTCCCAGCTCCCGCGCTGCTGTGCGCACTCGGATTCAGCCGCAGATAAGCCGGCTGAGAAGTGATGACGGGCGTTAGCATCTCGAAGGAGAGGATATGCCGTCTGAGTGCGTAACTTTAAATATTCACGGAGGAAGGTCTGTGTAAAGCTGTGCTCAAGCCTAACCCGTATTTATATGCTTAACATGACACAACACAAACTAAATACGCTTTCTGACCAATCAATGCTTTTAAAATAATTAAAACCGGTGCAGAAGGCCTTTGTGTGTTCTCCCATTTTGTTAGAGTGCCTCCTCTGTATCATCGCCCAGTTTGGATTTGTGAGTCTTTATCTATGCTAACACACACACACACACACACACGCACACACACACTCAGCATGGTGTTGGACCATCTGTCAGGTGGTGTAATAAGGGCCATGACCTCCTGTCACTAACCAAGTAGTTCAGGCAAAAACTACAAAAACTAACCAAGTAGTTTGGGCAAATACTACAAAAACTAACCAACTAAGTTCAGGCAAAATGTAACCAAGTAAGTTCAGGCAAAAACTAATCAAGTAGTTCAGGCAAAAACTAACCAAGTAGTTCAGGCAAAAACTAACCAAGTAGTTCGGGCAAAAAACTACAAAAACTAACCAAGTATTTCAGGCAAAAACTACAAAAACTAACCAACTAAGTTCAGGCAAAATGTAACCAAGTAAGTTCAGGCAAAAACTACAAAAACTAACCAAGTAGTTCAGGCAAAAACTAATCAAGTAGTTCGGGCATTAAACTAACCAAGTAGTTCAGGCAAAAACTAACCAAGTAGTTCGGGCAAAAACTAACCAAGTAGTTCGGGCAAAAACTACAAAAACTAACCAACTAAGTTCAGGCAAAATGTAACCAAGTAAGTTCAGGCAAAAACTACAAAAACTAACCAAGTAGTTCAGGCAAAAACTAATCAAGTAGTTCAGGCAAAAACTAACCAAGTAGTTCAGGCAAAAACTAACCAAGTAGTTCGGGCAAAAAACTACAAAAACTAACCAAGTATTTCAGGCAAAAACTACAAAAACTAACCAACTAAGTTCAGGCAAAATGTAACCAAGTAAGTTCAGGCAAAAACTACAAAAACTAACCAAGTAGTTCAGGCAAAAACTAATCAAGTAGTTCAGGCAAAAACTAACCAAGTAGTTCGGGCAAAAAACTACAAAAACTAACCAAGTATTTCAGGCAAAAACTACAAAAACTAACCAACTAAGTTCAGGCAAAATGTAACCAAGTAAGTTCAGGCAAAAACTACAAAAACTAACCAAGTAGTTCAGGCAAAAACTAATCAAGTAGTTCGGGCATTAAACTAACCAAGTAGTTCAGGCAAAAACTAACCAAGTAGTTCGGGCAAAAACTAACCAAGTAGTTCGGGCAAAAAACTACAAAAACTAACCAAGTAGTTCAGGCAAAAACTAACCAAGTAGTTCGGGCAAAAACTAACCAAGTAGTTCGGGCATTAAACTAACCAAGTAGTTCAGGCAAAAACTAACCAAGTAGTTCAGGCAAAAACTAATCAAGTAGTTCGGGCATTAAACTAACCAAGTAGTTCAGGCAAAAACTAACCAAGTAGTTCGGGCAAAAACTAACCAAGTAGTTCGGGCAAAAAACTACAAAAACTTAGCCTGGCTGACGCGTCCACAATCTCGATGAGATGGTGGTCTGGGAACTAGGTGTGCATTTTCTCGTATTTGAGGCGTGGTTTACGAATGCCTAGAGCCGTTTATTGGGCGCTACGAATGTCTATCAAATGACGTCAGGTTCTTCCCATGCTGCTTTGCCCGCGATTCATAGCCAATTGTATCACTTATACCAGATGACGACAGAAATTCGACGAGGAAGAAAAAAATGGAAAATAAAAGTAAACTTGCGCTCTAAGCTACTTAAATTGACAACAAAGTAGGCCTATATGCTATATTCTACATGAATTTTTATGTTGTAGAGTTGTTCATTTATTTTAATAATGGAGAAATTGAGCAGCCTTGCTTTGTTGTCTACAGTAGTAGATCAACCCTCATCTTACTTTGAAGCTCCCAGCTCCCAGAAGTGACGTCAACGAAGCTTTAGCAGCAGAAAAGCTATCAGGCTTGTGTTGATGATAATAATAAACTCCTGGACTATGTAAAAACTTCCAAATGCATCGCTTTGTGAGTACAGACCATATTTGTACTACTGTAGAAGTTTGGTGTCATGACATGTGATTTTAGTGTGGTAATTTTGGAGATACTGCCAGGGTCCGTTAGCGCTTGTACTAAGCTATTCGGGATAACTCAGTAACTCAGCTGATGTTCAGCCAATATCGGAAAAACTTCGGGTGGGCTACTTGGCTGGATGTCACGGTTCAAATGACCCCAGGGTGAATCTACTCCGAAACACTTTCTAAGGCTGCATTGAACGGTAACATTGTGTCCGCTGTCATGTTGGATTAACACTCTACAAGCTTCGGTGTAGCGCATAGACGTCGTTGTCGTCTTGCTGCCCCCCCCCCGTTCTGTGATTGGTTCCCAAACTCTGGCAAAAATAAGGGCGGTGGTTTCCAGGCTGACTTTGCAGTGAGAATGAAATCGAGCGCAAAGCAGCATGGGAATTCCCAGGCTAACAAAAACTAACCAAGTAGTTCAGGCAAAAACTAACCAAGTAGTTCAGGCAAAAACTAACCAAGTAGTTCGGGCAAAAAACTACAAAAACTAACCAAGTAGTTCAGGCAAAAACTAATCAAGTAGTTCGGGCATTAAACTAACCAAGTAGTTCAGGCAAAAACTAACCAAGTAGTTCAGGCAAAAACTACAAAAACTAACCAACTAAGTTCAGGCAAAATGTAACCAAGTAAGTTCAGGCAAAAACTACAAAAACTAACCAAGTAGTTCAGGCAAAAACTAATCAAGTAGTTCGGGCATTAAACTAACCAAGTAGTTCAGGCAAAAACTAACCAAGTAGTTCAGGCAAAAACTAATCAAGTAGTTCGGGCATTAAACTAACCAAGTAGTTCAGGCAAAAACTAACCAAGTAGTTCAGGCAAAAACTACAAAAACTAACCAAGTATTTCAGGCAAAAACTACAAAAACTAACCAACTAAGTTCAGGCAAAATGTAACCAAGTAAGTTCAGGCAAAAACTACAAAAACTAACCAAGTAGTTCAGGCAAAAACTAATCAAGTAGTTCGGGCATTAAACTAACCAAGTAGTTCAGGCAAAAACTAACCAAGTAGTTCGGGCAAAAACTAACCAAGTAGTTCGGGCAAAAACTAACCAAGTAGTTCAGGCAAAAACTAACCAAGTAGTTCAGGCAAAAACTAACCAAGTAGTTCAGGCAAAAACTAACCAAGTAGTTCAGGCAAAAACTAACCAAGTAGTTCAGGCAAAAACTAACCAAGTAGTTCAGGCAAAAACTAACCAAGTAGTTCGGGCAAAAAACTACAAAAACTAACCAAGTAGTTCAGGCAAAAACTAATCAAGTAGTTCGGGCATTAAACTAACCAAGTAGTTCAGGCAAAAACTAACCAAGTAGTTCAGGCAAAAACTACAAAAACTAACCAAGTAGTTCAGGCAAAAACTAACCAAGTAGTTCTGGCAAAAAACTACAAAAACTAACCAAGTAGTTCGGCCAAAGCTGTGCTCAAGCCTAACCCGTATTTATATGCTTAACATGATGCAACACAAACTAAATACGCTTTCTGACCAATCAATACTTAATAATTAAAACCAGTGCAGAAGGCCTTTGTGTGTTCTCCCATTTTGTTAGAGTGCCTCCTCTGTATCATCGCCCAGTTTGGATTTGTGAGTGTTTATCTATGCTAACACACACACACTCAGCATGGTGTTGGACCATCTGGCAGGTGGTGTAATAAGGGTCATGACCTCCTGTCACATCCCTCCTTCTCATTACGATGCTTAAATTTTAACAACAGCGCCGATCTGGGCCATTTCAAACAGAAAAAAAAAAAACAGTAAAGCTGCATCAGTTTTTTTGTGTTTGGAAACACAGTTATGGATTTTACCAACATTCGCTCAATTATTAGCGATGAGACTGTTTTCACTGTTGATTATAAATCTACAGACACATTCACCCATATGCTCAGTTTCATCACCAGGACAGAAGATGACTCAGGCTGTTAAGTCTTTCTTTTTCACAGTAAACAGCAGTAAACTTGTTTATTTGTGAAAAAACAAGCTAGTGTCCCTGCATGCTCGATGGTGGGATTAGCAGCAGATTAAGGCCACACGAATAGGGGTGGTGGTGGTTCTGGGACCCAACCATCACCCACAGGCTACACGCCTTTTGTCTGTTCATGCAGCAAAGAGACCGAGAAAGAGGATTCACCAGGATGCAAAGAGGCAGAGGGAGTGTCACAGCTGTCACCTTGTTAGCGTCCTGACTGAGTGTCCAACAGTGTAGCCTGCAGATAAACACTTTATCTATCACGCATTATAAAATCTACAGGTTTGTTAAAGAAAATGAGGCCGACTCACTGGGTAAAACAGCCTTTGACTTTTTCTTTAACCTTCCAGATATAGTTTGTTTGTGCTCACCAGGAGTACTTGCCTGGATCTTTGGAGAGCAGAAGGTGATAAAGAAGCCAACAATTTAATCAGAGCTGCTTCGTTTGGAGGCAAAACTGAAGAGAGACGCTTTCCTGGACAGGAAAGCATCACTATGGATGTGCAAAAGTTAAAGCAGGGTGTCATTCTGTACATCTACCTTCAACCTTATCCTCCGTCGTTACTCTCTGCCAGTCACTGATATCAGAGGTTTTACACTGTAAGGTGGAAACACTCCACTTCTGGGTCCTGCCTCCAAATTACAGCTGCAATCAAATTCTTTCATTTGCCAGATTCAACCCTTCAAATCAATGGGCCATTGGTCCTTTTGAAACCGATTTCAAGACTGAATAGATTAGGCCTCAACGATGTCATGGAAATAACTGTCTGTGAACTCCACAGAAGCAGGTTAAAGCTCTATCCCAGGGTCCAGAAACTCTGCCGTCTTCTCTGGAGCGAAGCTCATTTAAAATGGACTGAGGCAACATGAAAAACTCTTCTGTTGTCAGACGAGTGAACATTTTTAATTCTCCTTGGAAACCAACCACACCACAAACTTTCATTAACTGACCGCACCACAAACTTTCATTAACTGACCGCACCACGAACTTTCATTAACCGACCGCACCACAAACTTTCATTAACCCACCGCACCACGAACTTTCATTAACCGACCGCACCACAAACTTTCATTAACCGACCGCACCACGAACTTTCATTAACCGACCACACCACAAACTTTCATTAACCCACCGCACCACGAACTTTCATTAACCCACCGCACCACAAACTTTCATTAACCCACCGCACCACGAACTTTCATTAACCGACCGCACCACGAACTTTCATTAACCGACCGCACCACAAACTTTCATTAATCCACCGCACCACGAACTTTCATTAACCGACCACACCACAAACTTTCATTAACCCACCGCACCACGAACTTTCATTAACCGACCACACCACAAACTTTCATTAACCCACCGCACCACGAACTTTCATTAACCGACCACACCACAAACTTTCATTAACCCACCGCACCACGAACTTTCTTTAACCCACCGCACCACGAACTTTCATTAACCCACCGCACCAAAAACTTTCACCACAAACTTTTACTAACCGACCACACCACAAACTTTCATTAACCAACCACACCACAAACTTTCATTAACCGACCACACCACAAACTTTCATTAACCCACCGCACCACGAACTTTCATTAACCGACCACACCACAAACTTTCATTAACCAACCACACCACAAACTTTCTTTAACCGACCACACCACAAACTTTCATTAACCCACCGCACCACGAACTTTCATTAACCGACCACACCACAAACTTTCATTAACCCACCGCACCACGAACTTTCATTAACCCACCGCACCACGAACTTTCATTAACCCACCGCACCACGAACTTTCATTAACCGACCACACCACAAACTTTCATTAACCCACCGCACCACGAACTTTCATTAACCCACCACACCACAAACTTTCATTAACCCACCGCACCACGAACTTTCATTAACCCACCGCACCACGAACTTTCATTAACCGACCGCACCACGAACTTTCACCACAAACTTTTATTAACCGACCACACCACAAACTTTCATTAACCCACCGCACCACAAACTTTCATTAACCCACCGCACCACTAACTTTCATTAACCCACCGCACCACGAACTTTCATTAACCCACCGCACCACGAACTTTCCTTAACCCACCGCACCACGAACTTTCATTAACCGACCACACCACAAACTTTCCTTAACCAACCAACCACAAGACGAACTTTCATCAACCGACCACACCACGAACTTTCCTTAACCAACCACACCACGAACTTCGAGCATCACGGAGGACTTCAGAAAATCCAAAGAACAGAAAGAAAATACGATCAAACACACTGTGTTCAATATGCTTAAATACGGGTGTACAGCATACTTGCTGGAAATCCAGATTCAATATTTCTCGGTTGTTTAGGTTGGCCAAAATATCCGCATTCATCTTCTTAGACGAATTCAGAACTACAGCCACTGGCTACTGAGGGTAACGCTTATAATACCAAAATGATTGCACGTGATTTAATTAAGGACAGTTAATCTCTGAACGTACGACCTGTACGCATGCCCCTGTAATCACACCTGTGAAATGTCTTTCTGACTCAGAAGCCCACACACGGCCTGCACATGCTCTGGTAACCATAGCTACGCATTGTAATGCAGAAAGACTTTTCACAATTAATGCCGAGACCCTCTAACTGCCTGTCACAACACGATTAAGACAGGAGTGTGTGTGTATGTGTTCACTGCAGAGAGGCTGGATCCAGGTTATGCTGTGATGCAGCAGCACAGCCACACCGAAGGTTACAGACACACAGCGTCTGTATGCGCTCTGCTGCTGAACCATGTGATGGAATGTGTTTGTTCCACATGTGTATTCAGGAATTGCTCCTATGAAGATGTATCGGGTCATTTAAAACCGACACACAAGCCTGGGAGCAGCAGTACCTGCCAGAGCTCCCAGTAAAGTGGCTGTAATGGTGTTTCTCACGCCCCTTAATCTGATTATGCCACATGATTGGAGGTTTCACCGTGGCTGCGGCTCCAGGCGGCGCCGCTGCTCTGCTCCTCTGCACCATCTGGATGAACTGGACGACTCTTCTGAGGCAGGAGGGGGATCATGCTGAGGCTGGACCATCTGTGTGGTCCGCTAAATCGAGAGGATGCGAAAGAGGAAAAGGTGGAAGAAGCGCCGTGCCGCAGTTTGTCCCCCTGCGCTCATGGGTAATGCTAAGGGGCAAAATTGAAAAAGCTCATTAGGTTTTGGGCCTAAGAGGACTTTCCATCCATGACCGTGTCCTCTTTGCCGTGAAATCGCCTGATAGCAGAGGCGCTCGGCCATCCCGTCGTGCAGCTTTCACTAACCAACCGCACAACGAACTTTCATTAACCAACCAACCACACAACGAATTTTCATTAACCAACCAACCACAAGACGAACTTTCCGTAACCAACCACACGACGAACTTTCACTAACCAACCAACCACAAGACGAACTTTCATTAACCAACCACAAGACGAACTTTCATTAACCAACCACAAGACGAACTTTCATTAACCAACCACACGACGAACTTTCACTAACCAACCAACCACAAGACAAACTTTCATTAACCAACCAACCACAAGACGAACTTTCATTAACCAACCAACCACAAGACGAACTTTCCGTAACCAACCACACGACGAACTTTCACTAACCAACCAACCACACGACGAACTTTCACTAACCAACCAACCACAAGACGAACTTTCACTAACCAACCAACCACAAGACGAACTTTCATTAGCCAACCAACCACACGATGAATTTTCACAAACCAACCACACGACGAACTTTCACTAACCAACCAACCACAAGACGAACTTTTACTAACCAACCAACCAACCAACCACAAGACAAACTTTCACTAACCAACCAACCACAAGATGAACTTTCACTAACCAACCAACCAACCACAAGACGAACTTTCACTAACCAACCAACCACACGACAAACTTTCCTTAACCAACCACACCACAAACTGTCATTAACTAACCACACCACAAGACGAACTTTCACTAACCAACCAACCACACGACAAACTTTCCTTAACCAACCACACCACAAACTGTCATTAACCAACCACACCACGAATTTTCCTTAACCAACCACACCACAAACTTTCCTTAACCAACCACACGGCGAACTTTCACTAACCAACCACACGGTGAACTGTCACTAACCAACCACACGGCGAACTTTCCGTAACCAACCACACGACGAACTTTCACTAACCAACCAACCACACGACGAACTTTCACTAACCAACCAACCACAAGACGAACTTTCACTAACCAACCAACCACACGACGAACTTTCACTAACCAACCAACCACAAGACGAACTTTCATTAGCCAACCAACCACACGATGAATTTTCACAAACCAACCACACGACGAACTTTCACTAACCAACCAACCACAAGACGAACTTTCACTAACCAACCAACCAACCAACCAACCAACCAACCAACCACAAGACAAACTTTCACTAACCAACCAACCACAAGACGAACTTTCACTAACCAACCAACCACAAGACGAACTTTCACTAACCAACCAACCACACGACAAACTTTCCTTAACCAACCACACCACAAACTGTCATTAACCAACCACACCACAAGACGAACTTTCACTAACCAACCAACCACACGACAAACTTTCCTTAACCAACCACACCACAAACTGTCATTAACCAACCACACCACGAATTTTCCTTAACCAACCACACCACAAACTTTCCTTAACCAACCACACGGCGAACTTTCACTAACCAACCACACGGCGAACTTTCACTAACCAACCACACGGCGAACTTTCACTAACCAACCACACGGCGAACTTTCACTAACCAACCACACGGCGAACTTTCACTAACCAACCACACGGCGAACTTTCACTAACCAACCAACCATTCAGGAATTGCTCCTATGAAGATGTATCGGGTCATTTAAAACCGACACACAAGCCTGGGAGCAGCAGTACCTGCCAGAGCTCCCAGTAAAGTGGCTGTAATGGTGTTTCTCACGCCCCTTAATCTGATTATGCCACATGATTGGAGGTTTCACCGTGGCTGCGGCTCCAGGCGGCGCCGCTGCTCTGCTCCTCGACTCTTCTGAGGCAGGAGGGGGATCATGCTGAGGCTGGACCATCTGTGTGGTCCGCTAAATCGAGAGGATGCGAAAGAGGAAAAGGTGGAAGAAGCGCCGTGCCACAGTTTGTCCCCCTGCGCTCATGGGTAATGCTAATGGGCAAAATTGAAAAAGCTCATTAGGTTTTGGGCCTAAGAGGACTTTCCATCCGTGACCGTGTCCTCTTTGCCGTGAAATCGCCTGATAGCAGAGGCGCTCGGCCATCCCGTCGTGCAGCAGTCAGGGGTTTTAGGAGAACGCAGGGAGGAGAGTTTATCTATTATGAGATACCTCAAACTTCATTTTACTACGGGATGAAGTAAGATTCAAGCGTGGACACTAGGCCCGGATCAGAGAGAGGGGAGTAAGCAGCTCTTCAAATGATAATTTCGCCCTGCTTCACTCCTGGACACTGGGAGTGCTGACTCAGGGGAAAAGTCCAGATTGCTTTTGGAAGAGGATGAAAGAGAGTTTTAGTGAGAGAGAGAGAGAGAGAGAGAGGGAGAAGGGGGATTTATGCTCAATTTCATTAAGTTTTTGGCTAAGGGAAGAGCGCTGTGGGTTCATCGGGGGCTTATCTGGAGCCATAACCCATTCCTGTTTGATTACCAGCTATTGATTGAGGCTTTAAATTGGTCTCTGTTGAATATGGCAGGATGTGAAGTTGGGCTATCAGACGTGACAGGAAGAGGGACTGGATTAAAGAGGAGAGTCCAGGGCTTCTACTGCTCTGAGCAACCAGTTATTGATCAGTATCGTTTGATACCAATCAGAAATATGTGATCAATGCTCTATTTTTTTCTCATTTATGGCTGACGGAGCATGATGTATATTTACCTTTTATTCTAATTCTTATCTGAAATGGTGTTACTTATTTCACACGATGCACATGTTGCCCATCAGCGGTTAAATCATGGTAAGAAACGGTTAAATTAGTATATAATGCTATGTGTTAAAAGTAGGGCTGGGCGAGTTACCTCGTTATTATCGCGTTAACTAGTTAATTATTTAACGTCGATAAATATTTTATTGCGCATTAATGCAGGTTTTATTCTGTAAAAGTCTGCTGCTGTGGAACAGGAAAAGAAAGTAATCGGCGGATCCACCAAACATGGAGAAGGGTACGGAACTTTTACTCGGCCATTTTCATTTTAAAGTTCTTCCAGACGGCGGAGTCGACAGAACCAAAGTCATCTGTAAACTCTGCCGATATGCCGCTCATTGATTGGATGCGAGACTCCGGTTCTTCTCACAGATGTTTATTAACGCCACATCAACACCGTAGAACTAAATGTTCGAGTAAACAAAGTAAAAGACGACATTAGTTGTTGTAATCATTAAAGAAATAGCATTCTTAGGATTGTCGCTGGTACCAATAAATAATCAAAGTAATACTGGCCACTTTAGCTGCTTCTCAACCAGCGGCAGTCATTCCCCAGAGGCAATCTGCAGGGTCAGAACTAGGATTCTTTAACTTCCACTTCTCCTCTGCATCACATTCACACAGTTACAGCAAACACCACCAAGCATGGAGGAATAAAATAAAGAGAAACTAGCAGCTAACATCACCGCTACAGGCGCTCCTCGGTCTCTGTGTGAAGCTAACGGAGCTAACCGGCGCTACTTCCTGTTTTACTGGTTTCAACATAAAAGCACGTATTTCAAAATAAATGTTTAAAAAAAACTCCTGCATTTACAGCCAAGTTGAATTGTCTTCTCAGCGTAGTAGTTCCAGTCTAAAATATCACTTAAAGGCAAAACACACAACTGATAGCAGCAAGTCATTCAAGGAAACAGACAGTGGAGCGAGGCTTCTACATAAAAACTACAGAAAGATGCTGATGTTAAAAGTGTGTTTGCACAACAAATGTTATGGCACTTTCATTCATATGGCAGCACATTTAAAATAAAGCTAAATGCTAAAAGTTATACACTACTTTTGGATTCATTTTTGGATTTTGCGTACAAATGTGATTAATCAGAGAAAATCCCATAATTAATTACATTAAAAATTCTAATCGTTGCCCAGCCCTAGTTAAAAGGTGATCAGATTCGGCCGATCCCGTTTACAGCAACGAGGGATTCCTGGAAAAATAAAATCTCAGAGCAACTTTATCTGGCTTCATTTTGAAGAGCAGTTCCCCAACATAAAAACACCAGAATGTGTTCAGCTCAGGCCCCGAAACCCTGAAACACGACTTCTTTCTGCTGCTCATGGACCTTTAAAGGTGGTGGATAACTTTCAGCAGCCGGAGCTCGGTGCTAAATTCAGCAGAACATTTCTCAGCATTAATCATATGAGCAGGAGCTGCTGCTCCTTCTTCTTGGTTGATAAACTGAAATCATTCAGGACATGCACATCGTCTTTTAAATTCAAAGGCTCCGTCCACTTATGAGGATTCCCTTTCTAATCAAGTCAAACTAAAGACGAGCAGAAAGAGTAAAATATTGAGCTTTTACTCGACTCCTAAGTTATCCAGCTCATTGGAAAACTAAGCCGTTACCTGAGCGGTTTCTTACGCTGTGACGTTAAATACAGCTGCTTTTTTTAAGGGCTGGTGATGTCGGTGGATGGCTAACTGTACCCCAGGGAGTCGCCCAGCATCTCTTCCTTAACAGGTGTTACAATCACGCTCAAGTGTTGGTGATTGGGACTGATGGAGCCCAGCAGGACCCCAAAAAGCTCATTTCCCTCTGGCTGATCCACGCAGACAGCGCCGACACTGCATTAAACGTGCTCGATATTCTATTTTAAAGCCAAGTGGAGCCATCGCAGCAGGGGGAAACGTGGTCTAACGTGAGCAGTGCTCTGAAAATTAACAGCCAACAACAAAACATCAGCAGCACTTAATATTCTAAAGCTATGCGGGCGCGCCGCAGGAGTTGATTAAAACTCTACCTACCGCACAATAAACATAATTGACTGGAGACAAATTCAGGACATGAGTCTGTACATACAGCAGAGTTAATGGAGCCGTGAGAGTGGAGCAGAGTCCCCGGAGAAAAGAGAAATTACTCCTCTGTCTGCAGACGTGTGAGATGGGAGGAGGATCTGGGACAGATGTGCAGAGAAGAAGGTCAGAACTGGTTTCAGCCTGCTGACACGAACCCTGCTGAGAGTCCCGGGCTGTGTTCGAAACCGCATCCTTCCATACTACATGGTCATCAATCAGACAGTATGCAGAGCGTTTACCCACAATGCATTGCGCTCCTGCCTGAGCTGAAATCAGCCGGCCTGAAGCTGATTTCTCTTAAGCTCTAAACTCTGTAAACTTTAGCAACATTTGAAACATTTTCAGGTGAGAAAGTAGTCGTTTAGATCCCCAACGTGTTGAAAACCTGACAAAATACCGGCTGTTTACAATTTTGTTCCCACGAATTCGGCGCTACTAAAGCTAGCCGCAGTGAGCAACCCACTTCCGGTTATTTTCACAAAATAAAATACCCGTTGCCTTTTATCATAGGGAAAGCCATTACCATACAATTGGTGCTTTTGTTTTGAAAACAGGAAGTGAACCTACCCTCGTTGTAGCTAGCTTGAAACTGCCGTTTTGACAGGAAATGACGATCGGCGACGTCACGTTACGTTGCATCTTGGGTAGTTGGGGAGTTCTCGCTTACTCAAACTCGCATACTAACTCAAAAAGTTAGTATGAGTAGCAGGATTAGTAGGAGAAGGATGCGACCTTAGGAGACGGGGGAATCTGAGGAATCAGGCAAATGAACGAGGGCAGTCTCCACAGGTTGCAAACTTTAGCAGGAATAATTAGTCTTTTAATCGGAGCGCGCTGGATCTCCAGCTGTAAGAGTCGTACTGCTTTTCCTTCGCTGCTTTACGGCTCTTGAGAAACTGACCTATGTTGTTAGAAAGAGGGCTTCTGAATTTTATATTTGGAGGATATTTCTGTTGAGGGAGGGAGAATGAGATAATGAAAATTATTTCATTTGTTGTTGGGAGTGCAAGCTGTAACCTACATTTTGAATACTTTTTAAAAAATTTATTATCATTATTATTCATATATGTGTTTATTTACTTATTTATTTTTATTATTTTCATTTTTTCATATTCATTGCACAGTAATTAGCTGACTAATTACTGCGGTTTAATGCATATTTTTTAATCATTTAATTATTATTTTCTTTACTGCCATTTGTTTTGGATGTTTAAATTGTTGGATGTTGTTATATTAACATGAAAAACAAATAAATATATGTTTAAAAAAAAATTAGAAGAAAAAAAGCAGCCGTCTGCTAAGTTGCACAATGAGGTTTGATAATGACTGACAGCCAACAGGCGAGATGACGACAAACTAAACTAATCTGAGACGAGCTGCGAGCTCAAGGCAAGCCTGGAACTGATGAGGGAGGGAGAATGAGATAATTAAAATTATTTAATTTGTCGTTGGGAGTGCAAGCTGTAACCTACATTTTGAATACTTTATTTATTTATTACTATTATTTTTTATTATCATTATTTATATATGTGTTTATTTACTTATTTATTTTCATTATTTCATATTCATTGCACAGCAATTTGCTGACTAATTACTGCGGTTTAATCATTTAATTATTATTTTCTTTACTGCCATTTGTTTTGGATGTTTAAATTGTTGGATTATTATTTAAATTTTTATTTAATTAATTTAATTATTATTATTTTAACATGAAAAACCAATAAATACAGGTTTAAAGAAAAAAAAAAACTGCCAACAGGCGAGATGACGACAAACTAAACTGATCTGAGACGAGCTGCGAGCTCAAGGCAACCCTGGAACTGATGAGGACTTCATCCTGATGTGTGTGAGAGCCGGAGACAAACATTACATTACATTACGGTCATTTTGCAGACGCTTTTATCCAAAGCGACTTAAGTTTATAATACAATAAACATGAGGTTCTCCATCCAGCTGTGGACACAACAAACAGACTTCCTGTTTCCCAACACAACAACAAGAGTTCTAAAAACAGCATCCGAGCGAGTTGGCCTTAAAATTTCATTCATCTATCTTTAACTTGTCCGTGTTGCTTATGTACAACTGCCCCGGGGGCTTTTAATTGCTCCCACAGAGGTAAATAAAGGTGCATTAGATTCAATCTGCCCTGTGAGATAAAGCCGTGGGCAGTCTGGTGGACGGAGAGGCATTAGCTGGGCTCTGAAGATGGAAATCTCACTGCCTCACCGTAATGACTCATTCAAGCGGCGGGGGATTCAGAGATAGAGTGGAGCGTCAGCCCGACAACCTCGGAGAGAAGCCGAGGAGGAGCAGGAGGAGAGGAGGGGGGTGTGGAGTACGTGAGCGATGTGAGGAGAAGGCAGCAGCGGGGGGTAGTTTCCCCAGTCATTGTTTAATGGCTCCGGCACAATGCCCACCTCCCCCCTTCTGGGGCTGACATAGCGTGAGGATACCGCCAACCAGCAACAGAGGAGAGCATTCCCCCGGTTTCCATGGTAACCACGCTCTCAGCCGGGAAGGTGAATTAGAGGGAAAATGAGAGGCAAGCCAAAGGGATGTAGAGTGTAGAAAAGGGGGAAGGAGGAGGAGAATGAGGGGTGTTTGACACTGGCCATAATTTAAAAAAAAAAAAACTCCCAGCAGCCCTTTTGTCTGCCAGCAGCGTCCTGCCCCCCCCCCCCCTTCTGCTCAGAGCACACTCGTTGTTGCAACTATTCTGTTTTTTTCAGAGTTGTTTGAAAGACGAAGTTCAGCTCGGACAGAAAAAAAAAATAATAAAACCCAGCGGAGCGGCCACTGAGCAAGGCACCAGCGGGGCCAACACTGTCAGTGTTACCTTTAACTGGCACGCAGACCATAATCAAAGGTCAAAGGTCAAGTTTGTGGTGCAGTTAAACTGATGAGGATGTTTCCTTAACTTGCAGTGAAAGGATTCTGAGTGGTTAGTACCTTAAAGGGACAGTTCGCCTCTTTTGACATGAAGCTGCATGACATCCCATATCAGCAACATCATTTCTGAACATCTTCTTACCCCCTGCTGCGTCCTGTGAGCAGAGTTCCAGCCTCGTTTTGGTGCTGATGAAGGTAGTCCGGCTAGTTGGCTGGGGTTTAAAAAATAAAGCGTTTTGCTTCTCAAAACAATATGCGTTCAACAGAGTAATACATTTGCATCACAAAATGGTTCTCCAGGAAAAAGTCAGACCTCACAATCTCTTGGCCCTACTTTCTCTCCCTTCGTATCACTGCCTGCTGCCGCCTGCCGACAGCCGCGCCTGTTACGGTGTTTGCTGCTCGGTCTGCGCTTCGGTCTACACAGCAGGCAGTGATACAAATTCAATTTATTATTTAATAAACTATTTATTGTTTATTTATTATTTAATACTTTTTATAATGTAATAAATAATATTAAAATATTATTTCATAATAATAATTATATGTATCATGATTATATTTTATTATAATAAATATATTTTATAAAATATTATAAAAATATATTTTTTGTAAAATAGCATAAAAATACATATTTTATAAAATATATTTTAAAATGTATTTTTTAAATATTATAAAAATACAATATATCTTTACAAAATATATTTTATACATGGCGCTAGCCGGAGAGAAAATGGCACCAAGCAATTGTGAGGTCTGACTTTTTCCTGGAGAACCATTTTGTGATGCAAATGTATTACTCTGTTGAACGCATATTGTTCTGAGAAGCAAAACGCTTTATTTTTTAAACCCCAGCCAACTAGCCGGACTACCTTCATCAACACCAAAACGAGGCTGGAACTCTGCTCACAGGACGCAGCAGGGGGTCAGAAGATGTTCAGAAATGATGTTGCTGATATGGGATGTCACACAGCTTCATGTCAGAAGAGGCGAACTGTCCCTTTAAGGTACTAACCACTCAGAAGGGTTTCAGCCAGCTTCAAACACAACGTTATGAACATCTGTGCAGCCAGTAGACACGAAGCATCGATCCATCCACAATGGAGCAAAAACACCGTCCACATGTGAAGTTCCTGAGCTACACGATACAACTGTGTTGAAATCCCTCCTGCCCACATCGTTTTTCTTTAACGTTTGAATAACATATTGCATTCGGAGCTTTTTGTCTCGGATGTTTCATCTTCATCCGTTTGCAGCAACAATCGAGTGTGCGTGGTTTTAAATTCAATGCGGCATAATGAAGCAGAGCTCCAACACAACGCGGTGACGACCCTGCAGAAAGCACATCGGCTCACTTACACCCATGGGTGTGCACATATGCATGCATATACCATGAGAGCGATGGGAGCGTTCCCACCTGCAACCTGCTGATAATGAAGCTGTATTTCACCCACCTAAAGGCAGCCATCTGTGCTGGGGCTGTCCCTGCTGCCTACACCACCCCCACCACACACCACCACACACACATGCACTCCTCTGCTGGGCCCGAGCATCTTTAGGATGTTCCACGTCAATAACGCGACACTTTCATTATAACCCAACTGGGACACATCCCTCTCCAACAGGTCATAGACCAATAAAAAAATGGAGCTCGTGATTCTGATGGCGTTACCCTCAGAATCGCAGGATTTTGATGCCTTTAAATGATCCGTATATATCTTTTCTAGGGCTGGGCAACGATTAAAATTTTTAATCTAATTAAGGTTCACATAAGGGCAGGTTTTCGACCCATTTGGTATGATCTCACACTTTATGGGCTGTTTTTACAGATGTCACAGTACACCGAGAGCTCCAAAATGAGCCGAGGACTATTTAAAGTGACGCGTTTCACTTCAAAAACAACAAATACTTGGTATTATTGTTGCAGATATTGCAGGGTTATGAGCCCTTTCAACACTTTTTGAGTCGCTTAATGAAAAGAAAGTGATGAGACTTTGCTTTTTGCAGGTATCGGAGTAAACATTTCTTTATGGCAGCTACTGTGTGTTAGAAGGAATTTATTTTGTCCGAGTGGTTTTCTATCTGAGCAACAATTCAATATTCTTTTTGTAGAATCCAAGGAGCCAAACGTATTAACGTACGAATGTAAAAAGTAGAGCTGGGCAACTATTAAATTTTTTTATCTAATTAATCACATGATTTCCCTGATTAATCACGATTAATCGCATTTGTACGCAAAATCCAAAAATGAATCCAAAAGTAGTGTATAGCTTTTAGCATTTAGCTTTATTTTAAATGTGCTGCCATATGAATGAAAGTGCCATAACATTTGTTGTGCAAACACACTTTTAACATCAGCATCTTTCTGTAGTTTTTATGTAGAAGCCTCGCTCCACTGTCTGTTTCCTTGAATGACTTGCTGCTATCAGTTGTGTGTTTTGCCTTTAAGTGATATTTTAGACTGGAACTACTACGCTGAGAAGACAATTCAACTTGGCAGTGTTTACAGATGACTTTGGTTCTGTCGACTCCGCCGTCTGGAAGAACTTTAAAATGAAAATGGCCGAGTAAAAGTTCCGTACCCTTCGCCATGTTTGGTGGATCCGCCGATTACTTTCTTTTCCTGTTCCACAGCAGACAGCAACAGACTTTTACAAAATAAAAGCCTGTGAGCAACAGACTTTTACAAAATAAAAGCCTGTGAGCAACAGACTTTTACAGAATAAAATAAATAATAAAACCTGCGTTAATGCGCGATAAAATATTTATCTCCATCACTGTAACGCTCTTTTAACTGGACTTCCCACAAAGAGCATTAAACATCTGCAGCTCATCCAGAACGCTGCTGCTGGAGTTTTAACCCGGACTAAGAGATCTGAACACATCACAGCAGCTTTAAAATCTTTACTCTGGCTTCCAGTCAGTCACAGAATAGATTTTAAAAGCCTGCTGATGGTTTACAATCTGTGATGTGTTCAGAGAATATAAAGCCAGCAGAGCTCTTAGATCCAAGGACTCAGGTCAGCTGGTCCAGTCCAGAGTCCAGACTAAACATGGAGAAGCAGCATTTAGCTGTTATGCTGCAAATAAGTGGAACAAACTGCCAGTGGAGATTAAACTTTCACCAAATGGAGACATTTTTAAATCCAGGTTAAAGACATTTCTGTTCTCATGTGTCTATGCATGAAATCTGCACGATATCTTTGAACTTATCTGGACTGTTGCTTGTTTTTAAATTCATTTAAATGATTTTATTTGTTTCTCTTTATATTCTTTTATGTATTTTAATGCTTCTTCCACTCCCTGCTGCAATGCTTTTATTTTATGTAAAGCACTTTGAATTGTTTTGTACATGAAATGTGCTATATAAATAGATTTGATCTTGGTACACCGACTTCATGTTTTATGCAGCAGATGTGAGCAGGTGGTGGTTTTTTCCTCCCCATCTGAACAGAGAAAGACCAAATAGTCGTCCGTTTCCTATCACTCCGACCTTCCGCTCTCAGCGCACTAACTCATGCTTCCTCGAGTCTTTTCTCCTGTGATGACCCAGAAACCTTCACCATCACACGCCATCTTCCTGTCCCTGGAATGCACTTTGAGGGGATGAAGAGAGAAGGAGGCTTCCAGGGGAGAGGAGCCAGGGTGAAAGGACGAGACTCGAACGAAGGAGGTCAGGAGACACATTAGCGTGAAAGCTCCCAGTATTCCACAGTTCTGCTGTTTGGAGGGGAGTTACAGCACATAAGGGTTGGTTATCAGCAACTCTTTCACTCACAGAGGACAGTACAACACAGTGTAAGAAGGAATATTAAAGTTAAACTACAGTTTATTATAAATGTAGTGTTCTCTGTAATCATGAAGCTCAGATATCTTCATTTTGGCTCAATAAATAAATGCTGAGATGGTGTAGTTTTGCCCTTAAATCAGTTTGGGTAAAATTATGGGCAGTTTTTCGACCCATTTGGTATGATCTCACACTTTATGGGCTGTTTTTACAGATGTCACAGTACACTGAGAGCTCCAAAATGAGCCGAGGACTATTTAAAGTGACGCGTTTCACTTCAAAAACAACAAATACTTGGTATTATTGTTGCAGATATTGCAGGGTTATGAGCCCTTTCAACACTTTTTGAGTCGCTTAATGAAAAGAAAGTGATGAGACTTTGCTTTTTGCAGGTATCGGAGTAAACATTTCTTTATGGCAGCTACTGTGTGTTAGAAGGAATTTATTTTGTAGAATCTAAGGAGCCAAAATATTAACGTACAAATGTAAAAATTAGGGCTGGGCAACGATTAAAATGCTTAATCGAATTAATCACACACTTAATCACATCAGCATCTTTCTGTAGTTTTTATGTAGAAGCCTCGCTCCACTGTCTGTTTCCTTGAATGACTTGCTGCTATCAGTTGTGTGTTTTGCCTTTAAGTGATATTTTAGACTGGAACTACTACGCTGAGAAGACAATTCAACTTGGCAGTGTTTACAGATGACTTTGGTTCTGTCGACTCCGCCGTCTGGAAGAACTTTAACATGAAAATGGCCGAGTAAAAGTTCCGTACCCTTCTCCATGTTTGGTGGATCCGCCGATTACTTTCTTTTCCTGTTCCACAGCAGACAGCAACAGACTTTTACAAAATAAAAGCCTGTGAGCAGCAGACTTTTACAAAATAAAAGCCTGTGAGCAGCAGACTTTTACAAAATAAAAGCCTGTGAGCAGCAGACTTTTACAAAATAAAAGCCTGTGAGCAGCAGACTTTTACAAAATAAAAGCCTGTGAGCAACAGACTTTTACAATAATAAAAGCCAAAATAAAAACCCAGTTTGAGTCCTGCATCAGACGGCCCTGTGCTGCGTGTCGTTCCCCCTCTCTCTGCTCCCTGCTTCCTGTCTCTCTGAACTTTCCCATCCATTAAAGGCACAAGAGCCCCAAAAAATTATTGAAAAAAAAAAAAAAAACCTGCGTTAATGCGCGATAAAATATTTATCAGAGTTAAATAATTATAGCTATAATAACGAGTTAACTCGTTTTTTGTTTTGTTTTTATTTTAGTATTATTATTGATTTAATTCATATAGATGTTGTATGTCCTTTAATTTATTCATTTAATTTCTTTGTTTTTATTTTTCTGTACAGCACTTTGGTCAACTGAGGTTGTTTTAAAGTGCTTTATAAATAAAATTAGATTGGAACTCGCCCAGCCCGAGTAAAAAAAATATATACCAATGCATAATAGCTGAATCTTTAAATCTGTAAAATAACTCGGAGGCAAATTTAAGGACACGTGGAAGGAAAAATGTCTCAACTGCACAAAAAAATGTTTGTGTGAACAGTTAGCTCTCGGTGCAAAGCAGATTGGAAAGAGAGAGGAAAAGATTATCAGCCTGCAGCCGTGCAGTGAGCACCAAGAAGGAAAACAGAGGCCATTGTCACTGGAAGAGAGATGAAACCATGACAACCATCCTAACTGTTGGCCAACATTTGGAAAATGAGCGCACAGCATGGAGCCTGGGAAACCAGTGTAGAAAAAAAAAAAAAAAAGCTACTTCAGCATCCCACACACACATGAAAACAAACCGACTAATTGTTCAGAGTCAGCACAGCCTCTCGCCTTTCAGCTCCGACCAGCACACACACCATGACGGCATTGTTCCAGCTGCGGGCTCAAAACCGGGGCCACAAGAGAAGAATCCATCAGAGTGGGAAGTTTGAAAACCCAGAAAACAGTTTCACTCAGAAGCTCCAGCTGGTCCCACAAGTTAAAACCCAGAAAACGGAGTTGCAGCCACTTTGCATCACTCCGGTCTGCAGATGTTGTCTTTTTCTCTCTTTTGGGTGAAAAACGTAGAGATGACTGCAGGGAAAGCAACGTTTTACATAAAGTATAGAGCTTTGGGAAAGCAAAGGAAAACAATGGCCAAAGATCTTTATAAACCAAGTATATTTGTCTCATTTCTAGTTAAAATATCTCATTACACTTAATATAAGACACAACTGCCTAACAAGTACTATTTCAGCCAGATATAGGGACTTGTTTGAAGACAATACATCTGGAATCTCTTGTTAAATGTTTTGAAAACAAATTGTTTTGAGTCACATATCACATGAAACAAGCTTTTTAAGCTAATTTCAAGATCACTTTTATCTCAAGTCCTAAATATCACATTTTATTTCATGAAATCTTGACAAGCCAATTTTCACTAGTTCCATTGGCAGATTTTTTTTGCTTATTTCAAGCAAAAACGTCTTTTATTTGTTGTTTTTTTACTTATTTTTGGAGGGGCATTTTTTCCAGTGTAATTCTTGAATCAACTGAGCGGTTGTTTGTTTGGGCTTTTAATGTTCCGAAAAGATAAAGTAAAAAGATATCGTGTCCAAACTGTGATGGTGGTGCTCGTTCTGAGACGCAGGATGCTGCTGCTGATTAGTTCTTCATTTGACCTCCGAATCAAACTTTATTTTTAAAGCTTTTCAGGTCGGCCTTTGTGTGTGCGAGTGCAACACGGGTTCATTTGGCTTGTTTATAATTCCACAAAATGATTGTTTTTAACCTGACATTTATAAGACTAGTCAGGTGGAACTTTTGCTTTTCTGTACATTCTTTTATGGGGGAGCAACATCCGCTACAAAAAAGACACGATCCCGCCTAAACTCTTCCTCTTTTTTTTGATGGAAAGGAAGGTGAGCTCCATTTTGTCTTTTATTCTTGGCATTTTTAATTCGTCAGGTATGCTCCATGTTTTACTTATTTGTGCTAATGTTTGTGTCATTGTAATCGCGGCGCTCTTTTTTTTTTTCTCATGTTCGGTGAGGAAAGGTTGAGGAAAATAAAGACCTTCGAAAGAGCAGCGGTGTGGTCTCCATTCGTACAAGCCTTAAATGGACAGTTCGCCTCTTTTGACATGAAGCTGTATGACATCCCATATCAGCAACATCATTTCTGAACATCTTCTTACCCCCTGCTGCGTCCTGTGAGCAGAGTTCCAGCCTCGTTTTGGTGTTGATGAAGGTAGTCCGGCTAGTTGGCTGGGGTTTAAAAAATAAAGCGTTTTGCTTCTCAGAACAATATGCGTTCAACAGAGTAATACATTTGCATCACAAAATAGTTCTCCAGGAAAAAGTCAGACCTCACAATCTCTTGGCCCTATTTTCTCTCCCTTCGTATCACTGCCTGCTGCCGCCTGCCGACAGCCGCGCCTGTTACAGTGTTTGCTGCTCGGTCTGCACTTCGGTCTGCACAGCAGGCAGTGATACGAAGGGAGAGAAAATAGGGCCAAGAGATTGTGAGGTCTGACTTTTTCCTGGAGAACCATTTTGTGATGCAAATGTATTACTCTTTGGAACGCATATTGTTTTGAGAAGCAAAACGCTTTATTTATTAAACCCCAGCCAACTAGCCGGACTACCTTCATCAACACCAAAACGAGGCTGGAACTCTGCTCACAGGACGCAGCAGGGGGTAAGAAGATGTTCAGAAATGATGTTGCTGATATGGGATGTCATACAGCTTCATGTCAAATGAGGCGAACTATCCCTTTAACACAACGCAGAGGTTTCATACCGGTTACACAACTATATTAACACACTTTAATCAGTCAGTTATGCCACATAAATGGTCAGCAGAGATGACGTGATGGAGACAAGTTGTTGTCTCCATCATCTAAGGAATGATGGAAATATCACATCAGAAATGTCTCGTAGCATCTGAAGCATCTGAAGAAGAAGCCGAGCGTTGGTGCTGCCTCACAGACAGCCAGTGTTTCCCACACAAACACACAGAACGTGGGCCGGCCCTGCACTTGTGTGGGAGGTTTAATGATATACGGATATCCCTGTCTGCCAGCTCAGCACCAGAGCTTAGGAACGCTACGAAAAGCCCTCAGCAAGCAATCCCAGCTAACAAGCAAAACCATCCCCATCTTCAGCCTGCACTGCAGCCGCTCCATCACATCAAGAACACACACACACAGTTCTGCACACACTCCTAAATCTCTTCACGGCTGTAAACACTCAGGCAGTCGCTCAGTAAGGGCACACAACTGCAGCGCTGGAGGCTGAGAGATGCTGAGAGATTCTGAGACCAGGAAACATCCAGCTCCAGATGTGTGTAAAGAGAAGGAAGGAAACATCCAGCTCCAGATGTGTGTAAAGAGAAGGAAGGAAACATCCAGCTCCAGATGTGTGCAAAAGAGAAAGAAAGGAAACATCCAGCTCCAGATGTGTGTAAAGAGAAAGAAGGAAACATCCAGCTCCAGATGTGTGTAAAGAGAAGGAAACATCCAGCTCCAGCTGTGTGTAAAGAGAAAGAAGGAAACATCCAGCTCCAGCTGTGTGTAAAGAGAAAGAAGGAAACATCCAGCTCCAGATGTGTGTAAAGAGAAAGAAGGAAACATCCAGCTCCAGATGTGTGTAAAGAGAAAGAAAGGAAACATCCAGCTCCAGATGTGTGTAAAGAGAAAAAAGGAAACATCCAGCTCCAGATGTGTGTAAAGGCAGTTTGTACGGCACAATTCAACTACAGGGCGATACAAAGTGCTTTACAGAGACATTAAAACAGTAGAAATAAAAAGCATGATTTCAATTTTAAACAAAAAAGAAAGAAATAAGAACAATAGATAAAATCAGTAGTTAAAATGTGAGACAGAGAAAGAAAGAAACATGGATTAACCCATCTCTGCAGGAAACACCACCCTGATCCGCCCTCTGAGGACTTCACCTGTTACGTCCTTACGCACTTATTTGTTTCCTAAATTGTCTTTTTTCCCCATTTGTCTCGGTACCTGACTTACTGCACTTACTCTCGCACTAGTTCTGCTCTTAGCTGTTTGCTTTTGGAAGGAAATGCACTTATGATTTCTTGTGACCTGAAGTTCTTTTGCCTACCGATGTGGAACACACTTATTGTAAGTCGCTTTGGGTAAAAGCGTCTGTAATGTAAATGTGATGTAATGGATGATCAGACGTTTTAATCAACATACAGCTCAGCTTTGACTCCTTCATTATCCCAAACGTCATGCTGGTGCAACTGGTCAGCAGCTGCTGTCAGCTGACAGAAGTATGTGGATCAGGGAGCAGCTCATTCTCTAAAATCAACCTCCAACAACCTGTGCAGCGCTCCTAATTATCCCCCAGTGGGGCCAATTTGCACTTGAGATGGCAACAGTCAGATAACGGGTTCCTGTTTTAATTCCTCGCTGGAAATGTGCCGGTTTGAACAACAGAAGACGGATTCAGAGCTAAACATCCCGTCAGATGATAAATAAGCAGAGCTCCACACTGCAGCCTGGTTTTTCTGCACTTTAAAGAGAACACCGCTGGTGTTTTCTTCAAGTTTGGAGAAATATAACAGAAGTTCTGCACTTTTCATCAATTAAAAGGTTCCTACCTTTAATTCCCGTTAAACTGAATGCTATAAACGGCTGTTTTTTAATGACAATTTAAGACTTTTTGGGGGGGGGGATGAAAGCAGTGCTTGGCATGATGTTTCACACCTGCAGACGACACATCCAGAAGACTTTTTAAGACACTTTCAGAGGTGGATCTTTTTCTTTTAGTCGATAGATGCCTGTTATCGGCCTGCAATGGAAGGGGAATGAAAGCCTACATGGACGGATTCAGAGCCAAGTTTCTTTAAAAAACATCCCGTCAGATGATAAATAAGCAGAGCTCCACACTGCAGCCTGGTTTTTCTGCACTTTAAAGAGAACACTGCTGGTGTTTTCCTCAAGTTTGGAGAAATATAACAGAAGTTCTGCACTTTTCATCAATTAAAAGGTTCCTACCTTTTCTACCCTTTAAACCAGGGATCCTGGAGAGCCGCTGTCCTGCAGGTTTTAGAGGTTTCCCTGCTTCAACACACCTGATTCAGATGAAATGGATCTCTTCAACAGATTGTTAAATTCTGCAGCAGCCTGTTAATGATGCACTGATCTGAATCAGGTGTGCAGAAGCAGGGCAACATCTAAACCTGCAGGACGGCGGCCCTCCAGGACCGACTTTGGACTTCCTGCTTTAAACTGTCTGCTATAAATACACGTATGATTAGTTCAACTTTTTATGGCTGTTTTTTATGACAATTTAAGACTTTTTGGGGGGGAATGAAAGCACAGCTTAGCTAGATGTTTCACACCTGCATCCAGAAGACTTTTTAAGACACTTTTAGAGTCGGACTGATCAGCAGCTGCAGAGAGATGCCTGTTAGCGGCCTGCAGTGGACTTATGTTTGGAAACAGACCTTTAGTTCTCTCTGCTGAAGAACACAGAGATAATAGCACAGCTGCATGATTAAAGCCGACCGTGCAGGGCTTTTACAATCCGACTGTGGCAAAGAGCAAACTGGCCGGCTGTGGATTTTCCCCCCACTGAGGCAGCAGAGCGGTGAGTCACGTCTACCTGCTGGAAGCGCAGGGAGAAACCTGGATCATTTCTGGCTGCGTGCGACCACAGATGGCGAGGCGTCCAAAAGAGGAAACAGTGGCCTGAGCCCCACGACTTCAGAGAGTCACAGCCGGCCGAGGGGCTTCTCTGCTGATTAATCTCCTCTGCAGCTAAGGAACACCGGATGGTCCCACTTTAAAAATCAAGATGCCCGTCGCAAAACCCGGCCTGAGAGACTTTTTCCTTCCTTTTCTAAAGAGATGCAACACAGGAGCCGGCGTTCCAGAAACAGAATGACTCATGAGGCGACTTGCTTCTTAACAACAGCGTTACCTGGTACACACGCGGGACCGGCTGGGCCTCTGCACCAGCATCATTACGTAAAGCCAGCCGGGCTCCTGGAGCCACCGAGAAGAGGTCCAGAAGAACTGGAGTCAATGCAGCACAGAAGCTGCAGCACACTGCGTTAGCGTGTGTGTGTGTGTGTGTGTGAACCTACAAACTGAGTGTGTGTGCAGGGTGGACGGTGCAGCATCACTCTGCCTCTCTGCAGAGGCCCATGTGACAGATGGATGCTACAACGGAATTAGAGACAAGAAAAATCAGAAGGGCCCATTATCACCCAGCTCTCTCTGCCTGACAACAAGGATTAAAGGCGCACTACCACCACCATTAACACCACCACCTCTAACACCATCACCACTAACACCACCACCATCTCTCCCCGCAGTCACCACAACCCTCCGCATCCATGAGGGATTCCTCCGCCTCCCTCTGACCTCACACAACATGTTAAAAAGCTGGCGCGTCAGCGCGGCAGGTGCGGTG
The DNA here is from genome assembly GCF_027942865.1 of Odontesthes bonariensis. Classification (NCBI taxonomy): domain Eukaryota; kingdom Metazoa; phylum Chordata; class Actinopteri; order Atheriniformes; family Atherinopsidae; genus Odontesthes; species Odontesthes bonariensis. Next base: position 45,104,851 of record NC_134506.1, read on the forward strand.
ATGCTGAGCGGGGGTCCTGACGGCACCGCGCGCGCGTCAGGGAGCTTTTTAAACGGGGGGCTTTCACTAACCTGTCTGTCCTTTGCCCAGCGTCTTCTCCAGGCGGTACGGTCCCACATAGTTGGCGTAATGCCCGCTGTTGGTGTCCTTGCCCGACGATGACATCCTTTTTGGCTGGAGATGACTCGCGCGGAGCAGTTTCTGTTGCGGGACGCGTCTCCGCAGCGGAAAAAAAGCGCAGCTCCGCGGCGCGGTGGAGTTCGCCTAGTTCGGCGTTCCCGTGTCTCTGGCTGCGGGTCGCTGCGATATTCGTGGAGGTTACCGGTGTGTGCGCGCGCTTGTTTCGTGTGCGTGCGTATATCTCCTGGTCCGTGGGTCGCGGTCCTGTGTGGGGCTCAGACTGCGGTGCTGAATCCGGGAGTCATGATGTCGGTGCCGGAGGAGCGGTGCGCTGCAGCCCCGTTGGGTGGGATCTGGTGATGGGACAGCATCTACTGCCGCTGCCTGTGGTCCAGCAGCCTGCCACTACTCAGACTCTGTGTTCACACACGTTTCCGGTTTACCTTTCAGAATAAACCCCCGCCGTCACAGCTCCTCCAAAGACCGGTTTGGGTCAGGGATGTCCAAAGTCGGTCCTGGAGGGCCGCTGTCCTGCAGGTTTTAGGTGTTTTCCCTGCTTCAACACACCTGATTCAGATGAAATGGATCTCTTTCTGTTCTGTACAAGCCTGTTAATGATGTCTTGATCTGAATCAGGTGTGTTGAAGCAGGGACACATCTAAAACCTGCAGGACAGCGGCCCTCAAGGACCGACTTTGGACATTCCGGGTTCAGGTGAAAACAGAAAATACCCTAAACGTGATGCATAAAGTCCTATTTTGAATTATACTTTTTTTTAGGTCTGTAACTGGCACTCAGTATCTGTGATAAATCAATGTATTTTCTAGGGCTGGGCAACGATTAAAATGTTTAATCTAATTAATCACATGATTTCCCTGATTAATCTCATTTGTACGCAGAATCCAAAAATGAATCCAAAAGTAGTGTGTAGCTTTTAGCATTTAGCTTTATTTTAAATGTGCTGCCATATGAATGAAAGTGCCATAACATTTGTTGTGCAAACACACTTTTAACATCAGCATCTTTCTGTAGTTTTTATGTAGAAGCCTCGCTCCACTGTCTGTTTCCTTGAATGACTTGCTGCTATCAGTTGTGTGTTTTGCCTTTAAGTGATATTTTAGACTGGAACTACTACGCTGAGAAGACAATAACTTTAACTATCCATTAAAGGCACAAAAGCCCCCCTTTTTTAAATAAAAATAAAGAAAACCTGCGTTAATGCGCGATAAAATATTTATCTGCGTTAAATAATTAATGGTTTAACTCGATAATAACGAGTTAACTCGCCCAGCCCTCGTATTTTCCAAACAAGTCAATCTTTAATCAGGCAAAAAACATGATATGTAACCATTTCCAAAGTCCAGATTACTTGTTAACCAGGGAGTCAATATAATATAATAAAGATCTTTAATTTGCTGTCACATTCTGAACTGAGAAGAGAAAGTATATTCGCCCATAAATGTGACGTAAAGCTTTTAACGATACTCGGTGACTTCAGAAACTCATTTATAGGATACGTCAGATATATTAAAAAAAAAAACAGCTTTTGTTGGTGGAGGGGAAAAGCTAAATTTAGCTCGCTCACTGTAACTCACAAGTTGTTTATTAAAGCCTGATTTATTTCAGTGTTACATAAGAACCTTCACCGTTTCAGTGCACTGAGATAAAAGCCAAAAGGGGGAAATCTTTGGTACTTTAATTTAATTTAAGTCAACCTTTTCTAGTCAACTGTGTTTTCTTTTTCTTTTTCATTGTCCTTCTGTAAATTGTTGTTTTTACATACTGGCCAAATAGCATATCTTTAATCCCATATGTGCATATTGTTTGTTCATCAGCACTATTTACTTCTATCTGCTTTTTGTTTATTGTTACAGCTCCAAAACATTGCGTCTAACATCATTTATGTACAAAAATGTCTTATGTCTTATTTTGAAGGCTGATTCTGCTCACTTCCGCTGCCGTTGCAGTTTGACACAGCTGCTTTAATCGCAGAACGCGCATGCGCACATATTTCCCCATCCCAGGGTTTTTCTTTTTTTAGTTTTTTTTTTTTTTTAGATGGAATTCGGGTCGGGGTGAGAGTTGGAGATGAAAGGCTGCCAGTGTTCAGAACTTCTCTCTTTCCTTTTTTTAATCTATAAATAAGTCAGAAATGGTGCAAAAACAAAAATGTTCTGAAAGCTTCCAGAGATCCAGAAACTTCTGAGGATGCAGTTTCTGTCTCGGGGCCCAGCTTCTGTCTCGGGGCCCAGTTTCTGTCTCAGGGCCCAGCTTCTGTCTCGGGGCCCAGCTTCTGTCTCGGGGCCCAGTTTCTGTCTCGGGGCCCAGCTTTCTGTCTCGGGGCCCAGCTTCTGTCTCGGGGCCCAGCTTCTGTCTCGGGGCCCAGCTTCTGTCTCGGGGCCCAGCTTCAGTCTCGGGGCCCAGCTTCTGTCTCTGGGCCCAGTTTCAGTCTCTGGGCCCAGCTTCTGTCTCGGGGCCCAGCTTCTGTCTCGGGGCCCAGCTTCAGTCTCGGGGCCCAGCTTCTGTCTCGGGGCCCAGTTTCAGTCTCTGGGCCCAGCTTCTGTCTCGGGGCCCAGCTTCTGTCTCGGGGCCCAGCTTCAGTCTCGGGGCCCAGCTTCTGTCTCGGGGCCCAGCTTCTGTCTCGGGGCCCAGCTTCTGTCTCTGGGCCCAGCTTCTGTCTCTGGGCCCAGCTTCTGTCTCTGGGCCCAGCTTCTGTCTCTGGGCCCAGCTTCAGTCTCGGGGCCCAGCTTCTGTCTCTGGGCCCAGCTTCTGTCTTGGGGCCCAGCTTCTGTCTCGGGGCCCAGTTTCTGTCTCGGGGCCCAGTTTCTGTCTCGGGGCCCAGCTTCTGTCTCGGGGCCCAGCTTCTGTCTCGGGGCCCAGCTTCTGTCTCGGGGCCCAGCTTCTGTCTCGGGGCCCAGCTTCTGTCTCGGGGCCCAGCTTCTGTCTCGGGACCCAGCTTCTGTCTCTGGGCCCAGTTTCAGTCTGTGGGCCCAGTTTCAGTCTGTGGGCCCAGTTTCTGTCTCGGGGCCCAGCTTCTGTCTCGGGGCCCAGCTTCTGTCTCGGGGCCCAGCTTCTGTCTCGGGGCCCAGCTTCTGTCTCGGGGCCCAGCTTCTGTCTCGGGGCCCAGCTTCAGTCTCGGGGCCCAGTTTCTGTCTCGGGGCCCAGTTTCTGTCTCGGGGCCCAGCTTCTGTCTCGGGGCCCAGTTTCTGTCTCGGGGCCCAGCTTCTGTCTCGGGGCCCAGCTTCAGTCTCGGGGCCCAGCTTCTGTCTCGGGGCCCAGCTTCTGTCTCGGGGCCCAGCTTCTGTCTCGGGGCCCAGCTTCAGTCTCGGGGCCCAGCTTCTGTCTCGGGGCCCAGTTTCTGTCTCTGGGCCCAGCTTCTGTCTCGGGGCCCAGCTTCAGTCTCTGGGCCCAGCTTCAGTCTCGGGGCCCAGCTTCAGTCTCGGGGCCCAGCTTCAGTCTCGGGGCCCAGCTTCAGTCTCGGGGCCCAGCTTCTGTCTCGGGGCCCAGCTTCTGTCTCGGGACCCAGCTTCTGTCTCTGGGCCCAGTTTCAGTCTGTGGGCCCAGTTTCAGTCTGTGGGCCCAGTTTCTGTCTCGGGGCCCAGCTTCTGTCTCGGGGCCCAGCTTCTGTCTCGGGGCCCAGCTTCTGTCTCGGGGCCCAGCTTCTGTCTCGGGGCCCAGCTTCTGTCTCGGGGCCCAGCTTCAGTCTCGGGGCCCAGTTTCTGTCTCGGGGCCCAGTTTCTGTCTCGGGGCCCAGCTTCTGTCTCGGGGCCCAGTTTCTGTCTCGGGGCCCAGCTTCTGTCTCGGGGCCCAGCTTCAGTCTCGGGGCCCAGCTTCTGTCTCGGGGCCCAGCTTCTGTCTCGGGGCCCAGCTTCTGTCTCGGGGCCCAGCTTCAGTCTCGGGGCCCAGCTTCTGTCTCGGGGCCCAGTTTCTGTCTCTGGGCCCAGCTTCTGTCTCGGGGCCCAGCTTCAGTCTCTGGGCCCAGCTTCAGTCTCGGGGCCCAGCTTCAGTCTCGGGGCCCAGCTTCAGTCTCGGGGCCCAGCTTCAGTCTCGGGGCCCAGCTTCTGTCTCGGGGCCCAGCTTCTGTCTCGGGGCCCAGCTTCTGGGCACTGTTTTAACAGTATAATAACATATTTTGGATTTGGACAGCAATTCATTACAAATACTGTTTTACGCTGTTAAATTACAGTTATCTATTGTTAAATGACTGATTTAATTTACATGTGAGGGACGAATATTCAACAGTATTTTACTAATTTTGTCAAATACAGTCGGATACTGTCAAATACAGTAGGATACTGTTGTAAATCCACCATAAATATACAGCAATTCATTACAGTGCATGTGTGCGTGTGCATGTGTGCATGCGTGTGCGTGTTGGTGAAGAGGGGGAACTAAACATGTTGCATGCTGGGACACTTTCACTTGATTAAACCAGCGGTAGGTGACAACGACCATCTATCAGTCTCATCACTCGTCCACAACAAAAGCCTCCTGACCCAGCACGCTCAGTGGCAGATGGGACCCCCCCCCCCCCCCCTCCTCCCACTTCTCTTTCTGCCTCCCTCTAACCTCCCCCCCTATCTAATCCACGTCTCTAACAAAGACCGGGCCTCCGTTCTTACCACCGCGGGACGGCTGTCCCTCCAATGACTTCCTGTTGATTAACGGAGGAACGCTCCCGTTCTCCATCAGCACCGAGGTCAAGGAGGTCAGCCCGCAGATAAATCACCAGTTTCCTTGCAGACTACTGCCACTGGGCCCGTTCTCTGGGCCGGTCTCTGCCATCTGATCCCCTGGTGGACAGCTGCAGACGGCATCGGGGCAGTAAATCCCCACCGTCCTAATCACAGCGATGTCAAATAATCTGCTATGATCAGCCAGACCTCTGAGGAGAGAGTGCTTCGTGTTCAGGGAGGATAACAGCGACTGTGCTGTTCAAGGTGCTCTGACACCCCCGCACGGCTTCCTTTCACGTTCTGATCTGAGGCCCCGTTTACACGATAGGAAGACGCAGATATTTTCCTGCGGTTTGGCCTCTCATTTACACCAAAACCCCGTTTTTATCACAGAAAACGATTATTTCTAAAACCTCCGGCCAAAGTGGAGATTTCTGATAACGCCGGTTATGTGTTGCCGTGTCAACTGGGAGAAACGGCGTTTTAGGCTCTTAAACGTCACATTATGCGCCAGAAAATGCTTAATGTCATGCGAGCGCCTTGTGTTTACAGTTTGTTTGGCTACTGATCAGGATTATGAAGGGCTTCTATAATCGGTTGATCTGGTTTGACCCACATTGAATAAACACAGACACACGTCTTCATTTTTCAGACATTTTACTTCTGAAGAGATCTGACACTCAACAGACACAAAATCAAATTGCGTGAAAAAGTTGCTCGTGTTATTTGTTGGTGTCGATTCTGAGGATTTTGATTGGCTTGCATGGCTTTGTTCCTTTCCCTACACTGCCGCCAACAGGTTTGGCATAGTTATTATGGCGCTTGACAGCGTATTTATGCGGGTTGATGTAAATGACAAGTTTTTTGAAAACGATGTTGTGTGCACGATGTTATTATTGAAAATGGAGGGGGGGAAATATTCGTTTCTCTAAATACCCGACAATGTGTAAATGTGGTGCTTTACAGCTACATAAAAATCACAAGAAGGCAAATAAAATCATTAAAACATACAAAATAATCCTTAATTAATTAATTTAAAAGCGAAGAGTGCAGATGAAACACTTTCAGGTGACATGTGCACAGCTAATTAGTGTCACGTCCATGGGGTTTTCCCCATGTTTTTAGTTTTATCATGTTTTAGGTTGTTTATGTTTTGGTTTTTTAGTTCATGTTTTAGTAAGTTTTTGCCATTGTTCCCCCCCCTCACTTCCCATGCCAGGTTATTAGTTTCACTCACGTCACCTGTTTGTCATTGTCCCCAGCTGCACTCATTCACCAATCACTCCCAGTTCCCTATTTAGTTTCCAGGCTCACCTTTCAGTCTGTGATTTCTTTCCAGAATCTCACCATTGCCACGCCACGCCACGCCTTTTTTTTTTTGCCATAATCCTGTTTTGTTTTATCACAGTTCAGTCTTGTTATCCGGCTCGGTTTTGTGTTCACCTTGTTTTTGACTAATAAATCAAGTCTTGTTTTTTGAAAGTCCGCATTTGTGGGCTTCATAACATGTGTTTGTATTGTTTGGTCTCTCGTTGCTTTCAGTCTTTAGTTTAGTTTCAGTTATTCTATTCTTCTTATTTCCCCTAGATGTCTTCAGTTGTCTTGGTCTCAGTTCCCACCGGTCTCCTGATAATCACACTCTGCTCATCAACCTGTCTGCAAAGAAAGGTAATCGTAAGGAATGAATGAAAACACTGGAGTCGGCCTAACTACCACCATAAGACTGGTTGCTCCTGCAGCAAAGGTGTCTGGATGAGGCACAGATGTGGTGGCAGGAGGAGTCCAGGCTCCCAGAACACCTGCTCAGCCCGCCTAACACCTCATCCTGACTGAACGCCAGCGAGCGATTGATTAAAAAGTGATCAGAATGCGTACGTTTCAATCAGCCTGTCCTGACATGCCGCGAGCGATGTCGCTCCGTCCAGCGATGATGATGCTGACCTCTTATAAAATCGCCCGCGCTGTCTCTTTCTGGACAACATTTCGCGGCGGCGTCCCGCCCCTAAACGCTTCTTATTGGTTGAAATGAACACACTGCTTCCTGTTGACGAGCTAGTTAGCAACAGGTTAGCAACAGGTTAGCATCACTCAGGGAATAATGGACGAGGAGAAGCTGATCTTTACCGTTGAACAGCACCCGATGGTTTATGACCCCAAACAGCCGTACCACAAAGATCTGAACCGAAGGGAGCCGGAGAACTCGGTGTTTCAGGCGAGTACTTTCTGAGCCAATAGAATCACTCCCGACAGAATCGTCACGCTGCATATCGCCCTCGTGAAATTTCGCCGTCGTATCGCATCAGTTTCACTCGTCGCTTTCAGTCAGGATGAGGTGTTACGGCGCTTTTCCACCAGCTCGCTTCGGCTCGGCTCGGCTCGGCTCGGCACTAGCACGCCGTACCTGCAACCGGGTAGATTTTCCGTGTCACCTCAGCCTTGGTTCCAAGCGGGCCGAAGCGTTTTCTAAAACGTGACGTCAGCCGACTGCCTTCCACTGATTGGCCGATGAGTGTCGTCACTTTTAAATACTGTTTTCTCTGGCTCTCTTCTCTTGCCTTCTGTGCGACACAAAGCCACAGGGTGAGCAGCAACACGAGCGCCTCCATGTCCTCCATGCTATCCTCCTCGTATGTTGTTGTTGTTGTTCTGGTCGCCGTGTTACGACGACCCCGCCCATGTCGAGGAGGCACGAAGTGATACTCGGTTGTAAATGGAGACACAACCAAACCGAGCCGTGTCGAGCCGTGCGGAGCTAGTGGAAAAGCGCCGTTAGGCTCAGAAACCAAAGCAACAACAGCCGAGCATAATCGTGACGTCTTCCTGTTATCAGGGCGATCTCTCTCTGCCGTCACCTGGTGCGTGCAGGAGAATTAACCAAAGAAACATTGTTTACGTGATCGGCTGGTTTCCTTGGCTCGGCAACTATTTTTTTTTTTAAATTTGCCATAATAAAAACTAAAAATGACAGAAAACAAGGAAAAGCTCAGTCGCTCTACATTTGTTGTTAGATGCAGCCCTTTTCACGCAGCCTGTTCCAGGCAGGACAGGTGTGCCTTTGGTGCAGTGGCGGCTGCTGACTTTTAAAACAGGGGAAGCCCATATTACGCGTTCAGGGTTGTAGCGGCTCGTGCCATCCCAAAGCAGAAGATAGCAAAGTTAAAAAGAATTAGTTATAACATAGCTGTGTCTAGTATGACAAGTATGCCCAGCAAATACACAGAAAGAAGGTATAGACTTTGAAAATTGACACAGCAAGGCTAAAATCCAGTATGATGGAATCTAAGGCCTGTAAATGGCTGGATCAGAATCTGTGGAGCATTTTTCCCTGTCATAATGAATACTTAGAGTTTGATGGTGGTGGTAAGTATTCTTAAAAAAGGTAACATTTGTGAATGGGCAGCATGAATTCTGGAAAGAAACAACTAAAAGTATTACAGCACTTTCACAGACAACCAGTCTCTCATGATGGACAAACACTAACTCCAATCATCCCGACACAGCCCCTCATATTGACACGCCCACGTCTAATCTACCCCCAGAGACGCCGAGCAGCCTCTGAAGTGATGAGTTTTTGTCGATTTAGCCAATGATGACCTAGAATTGTAGAAAAAAACTCTCCTCTCCCGCCCCCTCCTGAAGCCGGGCAGCCCTCGGCTCGGAAGCCTGGCTGTTAGTGGCGGCTTCATAACATGATTTCCTCAGTGAACGGCGGCGATTTCAGAACAAATCACTTCATTAAGCTACAGGACAACATGTTGTAGTTATGAAAGTAAATGCAGTATTGGGCATATCTTGTGTTTTGTGAATAACTGTTTTATCGTCAATTTAACATTGAAGATGTAGCAATTTCGCCAGAGAATGGGAGAGGCTGCCCGGCTTCCCATGTTGTCTCTGAACAGCCGTGGCTTGAAGAGAGATGGAATACAGAAGTGGAAGGGCGGTTCATAGTTGATAAGTGATGACCAACCGATGTAAGAAAATGGCTCGAGAGGCTGAATCAAATGGCAACATCTGTGTAAAAGTGGCTAACTCAGTTTCGCTCGCTCGCTGTATGTCAGGACGGGTTAAACGGCGTTTAAAGGGAAATGTACAAAAGTGTTGTTCCAAGGTGAAGTACGTCGGAGCTCGCTCAGACGCGACAGGGACACATTCAGCTGCTGTCAGATTGGTGGAAAGCAGTGAAATAAAAAAGGGGGTTTCGGTCAGATCCATGAAAATAACCAAGCTCCTGAACTCAATGCCTCGATGCAGCAGCTCACTGACCCACTGGTTCATCTTTTATCGACAGTCCTTGAGCAGAAACATCAGTTAATGGCTCCTCTTGCTCATCAGACTGTAATAACCCACCTCTCAGGCTCATCTCTGGGGACGTGAAACCAACCAAAAACAATATATAACTGCTTTATAACCTTATGCCTGCTCCTTTCTCTGATCGTAACTGATTGCTACGTCTCCAGCTAAGCTGTGGTATACTGCACAGTAAGTTGAATTAACAAGTTAAATAGATTGAGCCACGATACAGTGCAGCACCTGATGTTCTCCAATCATCATGAACTCATGCTGGTATGACTGCAGAGAGCTTTTTTCTTCTTCCTGTGTCCTCACCAACGTAATAATCTGTGTCTGAGGGAGCTATTAGCGCCAACTAAAGCAGAGATACTCATTGCGCGGCTCAAGCTTTAATTGGTGGTTTATAACCATATGGTAACAATAACAATTAATTTTTTCAAATAACATACAGCGAATACTGCACAATATAAGTATTTTTTATTAAGTTTACGTTTTTGTTGTATTAAGTATTTTTATTAAGTATTAATTAAGGCTTAATGGTGTTTCCAAAAGGGGGAACTGTTAAACCTGGCAACGCAGCCCGCTTAAACCACCTCACACCTGACCACAGAGCACGCTAGCTCCTTTAGCCAGCGCGAGATGCAGGCACAATGGATCGGTTTTTAATTAAAAAGGGCAAAAACCAGCACAAAAACCATGCTCATCCTGAATGTCTCACTATGATTACAACAACAAACTACAAATACAACATGAAGAAAGTCGAGGACATGCACGCCAGCTTCCGCTCATCCCAGTATTAAGGTAAATGTGGTCTGAATTGAACATGTATTGGCTGTGTTGTTCCTTTTTTATATGTAGAAATGCATATTTGCAAAAGGGGACTTTAGTATGTTGTGGTAAAAGTGGCTCTTCCCTTCATTTTGCTCTGCCAATGTGGCTCTTGTGAAAAAAAATAGTGAGGGGAGGATGCATGCATGCACAGAAAGCATAAACCTGTCAATGATTTGTTTTCATATTTAGTTTAAATAAGGCTTTACAGCCTGGGTGTGTGTGTGATGCACATTTCTGTTGCATTGGATGAATGGAGCGATATGAATATTGTGGGAAAGGGCCACAGAAAGCACCCTTCACTTTTCAAGACATTTCTGGCAAAAGAAGCTTAGCCTGCAGTCTATTTCTGCATTAGTCAGCTCTATTGTGGCTGCCTTGCCAACAGAGCAGGATAACACACACACACACACACACACACACACACACATTCGCTTGCATACTTCCAGTGAAAGAAGCTAAATGAGAGGACATCTCCTCTGACAGCAGACTGATAAGCAGTGAATCACTGAGCTGGGACCTCGTGGCAGGAAGCAGCTCTGGCTTTAAAGAGGAGAAACATCAGTGTGGCTCGTTCCGTCTCAGCTCAACACATTAATCAGGGAAACGCGTGGAGGCTGCACGGCCGATTTGAATGTTTTCCATCAGCACAAAACTGATGAGGTTCGATACTTCAGCTGAAAGTCATCAGTGGGAAAGTGGAGCCTCACTCCATTGTTTTTGCTTTCATGTGCAGAGGTGTTTTTAATTAATTAAACTCCAAATGGCTCATTTTATCTGCATTCCTTCTCTGGGTTGAAATTGTGTTAACATGAATGTGACTGCAGTGCAGATTCATTTATACAGTGAGGTTAGAATAACAGCAGCAGCTTGTATTCTGCTGGTTTGAGGGGTTTTTGTTTGAGTTCTGGGAATCTTTATGAGCCTTTCTCTGCTTGCTATCTTGTAGAGTTGAGCTCGGGCCTTATTCTTTGAGCTTTCTGTTCCAGCTTTCAGTTCTGTGTCAGATTCTGACTGATGCAGCTGTATTTTTTATTCTTTGTGTCCTTTTGGTTTCTAGCTTTTTGTTCTCAGTCATAAAAGTTTTTAGTATTTCAGTTCTTGGATCAGTTTAGTGTTCTTGTCATTTCATCTGGATTCCCTCCATTAACCGCTGCTTTCGATACAGTGGACCACAATATTTTACTTTGGGTCTCGTTTACAGACCCAACTTGGTTTTAGTGGTACCGCATTAAAATGGTTTAGGTCTTATATGTCAAACAGAACCATGTTTGTAAACTCAGCTGGTTCTGAATCTTCCACTGCTCCTCTACTTTATGGGGTTCCACAGGGCTCAATCCTCGGTCCCCTGCTTTTTTCTCTTTATTTGCTTCCTTTGGGTTCAATACTCAGAAAGCATGGGATCTCCTTTCATTGTTATGCTGACGACAGTCAAATATACATGCCACTAAAAAAAAGGAGCCCCTATTTCTATGTCTTGAAGACATTAAAGCCTGGATGGCTTTAAATTTCCTAAATTTTAACGACCAGAAAACAGAAGTGATGGTTGTTTTGTCCCAGCAGCCTCTGTGAAACATCCCTTATTAATCTGGGCCGCTTGACGTCTTATTTGAACCACAAAATTTCAAATTTGGGTTTTAAAATAGACAGTGATCTTAAATTAGATGGCCAGGTTGGAGCAGTGGTCGAGTCCTGTTTTCTATCATCTCAGGCAGCTGGCAAAGATTAAGCAAATTCTTTTAAGACAAGATTTTGAAACTTTAATTCATGCCTTCATCACAACTCGGCTGGATTACTGTAACGCTCTTTACTTTGGAGTCAGCCGGTCTTCCCTCAGGCGCCTCCAGTTGGTTCATTTTAAGATTCTTTTATTTGTTTTTGCCCCATCTCACCTCTCTGAGCTGCTTCACCCATATTCTCCTGCTCGCTGCCTCAGGTCAGCTGATCAGCTGGAGGTACCGAGGTCTGAACTAAAGCTCAGAGGAGGCGGAGCTTTTAGTGTTGCTGCTCCCAAACTATGGAACGATCTGCCGTTACATATCAGAAGTTCCCCTTTATCGTCCACTTTTAAAACTCATCTGAAGACACATTTTTATTCTTTGGCTTCTAACACATGTTGAGACTTTTGCTCTTACTTCTGTTATCGTATTTTATTGTTTCTGTTGTCTTTTACATATTTTGCATGTTCATTGATTTTCGTCTGTACAGCACTTTGTCGCAGGTTTGTTTTAAAGTGCTTTATAAATAAAGTAGCAGTAGTAGTAGTAGTAGTAGTAGTTGTTCTCAGTCCTCAGCTTGGAGTTTTTAATAAAGCTTTTAGTATTTCAGTTCTTGGATCAGTTTAGTTTTCTTGTCATTTCACCTGGATTCCCTCCGTTACCTGAGTTAGTGTTACTTCCAGCTTTAATTTGGAGACCTTTGTTCCTTGTGTGTTATCTCCCTTTACTTCCTGTCTGTGTTCACACCAGCTTTCTGTTACCATCAGCCCTGAGCTCGCATCCAAAGCCCGATTAATGACGAGAGCTGTCTTGTTGTTAAGTGACAGATGTCCCAAGGGACGATGCATGGCAGGAGCGTCCTATTCCCTGAGTCCAGAGCCGCTGGCAGCTTCTCTCTGCTGCCTCTGATGGAGATTTGATGGCCGAGCGCTGGCTCTGGCCCCTGATTCCCAGGTGTTCCAGCAGTTTGGTGGTAGGTGTTGCCACAAAACTCTCCGCAACCAATCTCCGATGGGCGGACTTCTGTGCTGCAGCCACGTTGTTTGGCTCAGCACATCGCAGGTGTTTTATCGCTCCACAGAATCCTCCCGGGCTACGCTGAGCCCGATGAGTCTAAACATACAGACCGAAATGCAGAAAGGTGCAAAAGTGATACAGTTATACGGTCATATAACAGTAAGAGTGAACTTTGATTCAAACTTGATGTCAGTAAAACACTAGATGACGAAAGCTGTCTGTTTGCAGAAGATAACAAGAAAAAAAAAGGTCCAATAAAGAGAAGAAGACACAACTTAGTCCAACACCAAACACTGAGGGGAGATTAAACAAAGTCAAACAGACAAGGAGCGAAGGCACCAACCAGAGATAAACTAACACGGGAAAAGTTGAGCTGCAACACAATAAGCAACGAGAGATATGAGTGGAAACAGTCAAAGGGTTCCACATGTGAAGCAAAATAAGACAAAACACACGAGGACATACGGTTTTCCAACCAAAACTTGGGATTAGACAAAGTTTACAGATGGAGCACATTTAAAAACAGCCGAGGTTGCATATGTGATACAAATATAAATAAAATCAACATTCACTAACTCTGAAATGAATGAGGACTAAAGTGCAACTTAAACAGAGAAAAAAGGGAACACGTCTGCTACCAAAGCTCCATAATGCAGATGTCTTAAAGTACATTACTGCCTCATTATTTATGGCTTTAGGTTGTTTGGCTCTTATGTTTACTGGATGGCAGAATGCCCAAAAATATAACCAGCAAGTCTGTTCTTCCAATCCCATTTTGTTGGACTGAAACTTTGCGAAAGATTTTTCTGAGACAAAATGTTAGTAATTAAGTGGGGGTTGCAGTGATATACGTGCAGTTCAGTGGTAATTAATAAAACTGCTCATTTAGAGCGTTGCTATGTAAGCCTATTCAGATCACAGCACTGCAATTAAACTTGGAAAAGACTGTAATTACGAACAGCCTCACAGCCTATTTGGTTTTCCTGTTTATTTGTAGGAGCTGGTCTAATAATTATAAAGTTACCAAAGCTTCAGTTGAGAAA